>NC_088412.1:7890373-8002873 GCF_034236695.1 Oncorhynchus nerka
GGTGGAGAGGGAGAGAAGGTGGTGGAGAGGGAGAAAGGGTGGTGGAGAGAGAGAGGGGGTGGGGGAGAAGGAGAGAGGGTGGGGAGAGAGAGGGTGGGGGAGAGAGAGAGGGTGGAGAGAGAGAGGGGGGTGGTGGAGAGCGAGAGATGGTGGTGGAGAGAGATAGAGGGTGGTGGAGAGGGAGAGAGGGTTGAGAGAGAGAAGGTGGTGGAGAGGCAGAGGGGGTGGAGGAGAGAGATCAAGTGGTGGAGAGCGAGAGAGAGGGTGGTGGAAAGAGGGTGGAGAGAGAGAGAGGGTGGTGGAGAGAGAAAAGGGGTGGTTGAGAGAGAGAGGGGGTGGTGGAGAGAGAGAGAGTGGTGGAGAGAGGGTGGCGAGAGAGACAGAGGGTGGTGGAGAGAGAGTGGAGAGAGAGAGGGTGGTGGAGAGAGAGAGAGGTTGGTGGAGAGAGAGAGGGTGGTGGAGAGAGGGGGTGGTGGAGAGAGAGAGAGGGTGGTGGAGAGAGAGAGGGTGGTGGAGAGAGAGAGGTGGTGGAGAGAGAGGGGGTGGTGGAGAGAGAGAGTGAAGAGATAGAGGGTGGTGGGAGCGAGAGAGAAGGGTGGTGGAGAGGAGAGATGGTGATGGAGAGAGACATAGGGTGGTGGAGAGGGATAGGGAGAGGTGGTGGAGAGAGAGAAAGCGTGGGGGAGAGATATAGGGGGTGAGAGAGAGGGTGGTGGAGAGGGAGAGAAGGTGGTGGAGAGGGAGAAAGGGTGGTGGAGAGAGAGAGGGTGGGGAGAAGGAGAGAGGGTGGGGAGAGAGAGGGTGGGGAGAGAGAGAGGGTGGAGAGAGAGAGGGGGTGGTGGAGAGCGAGAGATGGTGGTGGAGAGAGATAGAGGGTGGTGGAGAGGGAGAGAGGGTTGAGAGAGAGAGGTGGTGGAGAGGGAGAGGGGGTGGAGGAGAGAGATCAAGTGGTGGAGAGCGAGAGAGAGGGTGGTGGAAAGAGGGTGGAGAGAGAGAGAGGGTGGTGGAGAGAGAAAAAGGGTGGTTGAGAGAGAGAGGGGTGGTGGAGAGAGAGGGGGGTGGTGGAGAGAGAGAGAGGGTGGTGGAGAGAGAGAGGGGGTGGTGGAGAGAGAGAGAGGGTGGTGGAGAGAGAGAGAGGGTGGTGGAGAGAGAGAGGGTGGTGGAGAGAGAGGGGGTGGTGGAGAGAGAGAGGGGTGGTGGAGATAAATAGAGGGTGGTGGAGAGAGAGAGGGTGGTGGAGAGAGAGGGGGTGGAGAGAGAGAGGGGTGGAGAGAGAGAGGGGGTGGAGAGAGAGAGGGGTGGTGGAGAGAGAGAGGGGTGGTGGAGAGAGAGGGTGGTGTAGAGGGAGAGAGAGCGTGGTGGAGAGGAAGAGAGAGGTGGTGGAGAGAGAGAGAGGTTGGTGGAGAGAGAGAGGAGGTGGTGGAAAGAGATAGTGGGTGGTGGAGAGAGGGAGAGGGTGGTGGAGAGAGAGAGAGGGTGGTGGAGATATGGTTGTGGAGAGAGGGAGAGGGTGGTGGAGAGAGAGAGAGGGTGGTCATGTTATGTACTGTTACTGTTATGTTATGTACTGTTACTATCATGTTACTGTTATGTTATGTACTGTTACTGTCATGTTATGTACTGTTACTGTCATGTTATGTACTGTTACTGTTACTGTCATGTCATGTTATGTTATGTACTGTTACTGTTATGTTATGTACTGTTACTGTCATGTTATGTACTGTTACTGTCATGTTATGTACTGTCACTGTTATGTACTGTCATGTTATGTACTGTTACTGTTATGTTATGTACTGTCATGTTATGTTATGTACTGTTACTGTCATGTTATGTACTGTTACTGTTATGTTATGTACTGTCATGTTATGTACTGTCATGTTATGTACTGTTACTGTCATGTTATGTACTGTTACTGTCATGTTATGTACTGTCATGTTATGTACTGTCATGTTATGTACTGTTACTGTTATGTTATGTACTGTCATGTTATGTTATGTACTGTTACTGTCATGTTATGTACTGTTACTGTTATGTTATGTACTGTCATGTTATGTACTGTCATGTTATGTACTGTTACTGTTATGTTATGTACTGTTACTGTTATGTTATGTACTGTTACTGTCATGTTATGTACTGTCATGTTATGTACTGTTACTGTTATGTTATGTACTGTCATGTTATGTACTGTTACTGTCATGTTATGTACTGTCATGTTATGTACTGTCATGTTATGTACTGTTACTGTTTTGTTATGTACTGTCATGTTATGTTATGTACTGTTACTGTTATGTTATGTACTGTCATGTTATGTACTGTTACTGTTACTGTCATGTCATGTTATGTTATGTACTGTCATGTTATGTACTGTTACTGTTACTGTCATGTCATGTTATGTTATGTACTGTCATGTTATGTACTGTTACTGTCATGTTATGTACTGTCATGTTATGTACTGTTACTGTCATGTTATGTACTGTTACTGTCATGTTATGTACTGTCATGTTATGTACTGTTATGTTATGTACTGTTACTGTTATGTTATGTACTGTTACTGTCATGTTATGTACTGTTACTGTCATGTTATGTACTGTCATGTTATGTACTGTTATGTTATGTACTGTTACTGTTATGTTATGTACTGTTACTGTTATGTTATGTACTGTTACTGTCATGTTATGTACTGTTACTGTCATGTTATGTACTGTTACTGTCATGTTATGTACTGTTACTGTCATGTTATGTACTGTTACTGTTATGTTATGTACTGTTACTGTTATGTTATGTACTGTTACTGTTATGTTATGTACTGTCATGTTATGTACTGTTACTGTCATGTTATGTACTGTTACTGTTATGTTATGTACTGTTAATGTTATGTTATGTACTGTCATGTTATGTACTGTTACTGTCATGTTATGTACTGTTACTGTTATGTTATGTACTGTTACTGTTATGTTATGTACTGTTAATGTTATGTTATGTACTGTCATGTTATGTTATGTACTGTCATGTTATGTACTGTTATGTTATGTACTGTTACTGTTATGTTATGTACTGTTACTGTCATGTTATGTACTGTTACTGTTATGTTATGTACTGTTACTGTTATGTTATGTACTGTCATGTTATGTACTGTTACTGTTATGTTATGTACTGTTACTGTCATGTACTGTTACTGTCATGTTATGTACTGTCATGGTATGTACTGTTACTGTCATGTTATGTACTGGCATGTTATGTACTGTCATGTTATGTACTGTTATGTTATGTACTGTTACTGTCATGTTATGTACTGTCATGTTATGTACTGTCATGTTATGTACTGTTACTGTCATGTTATGTACTGTTACTGTTATGTTATGTACTGTCATGTTATGTACTGTTACTGTCATGTTATGTACTGTCATGTTATGTACTGTTACTGTCATGTTATGTACTGTCATGTTATGTACTGTTACTGTCATGTTATGTACTGTCATGTTATGTACTGTTACTGTCATGTTATGTACTGTCATGTTATGTACTGTTACTGTTATGTTATGTACTGTCATGTTATGTACTGTCATGTTATGTACTGTTACTGTCATGTTATGTACTGTTACTGTTATGTTATGTACTGTCATGTTATGTACTGTCATGTTATGTACTGTTACTGTCATGTTATGTACTGTTACTGTTATGTTATGTACTGTTACTGTCATGTTATGTACTGTTACTGTCGTTATGTACTGTTACTGTCATGTTATGTACTGTCATGTTATGTACTGTCATGTTATGTACTGTCATGTTATGTACTGTTACTGTTATGTTATGTACTGTCATGTTATGTACTGTTACTGTTATGTTATGTACTGTCATGTTATGTACTGTTACTGTTATGTTATGTACTGTTACTGTCATGTTATGTACTGTTACTGTCGTTATGTACTGTTACTGTCATGTTATGTACTGTCATGTTATGTACTGTCATGTTATGTACTGTCATGTTATGTACTGTTACTGTTATGTTATGTACTGTCATGTTATGTACTGTTACTGTTATGTTATGTACTGTCATGTTATGTACTGTCACTGTTATGTTATGTACATTTAAAAATGAGGTATAGTATGAGCATGATGAGGTGGACTAGGGTTACAGGTTAGATAGAGTACAGGTTAGATAAAATACAGGTTAGATAGAATACAGGGAGATAGAATACAGGTTAGATAGAATACAGGTTAGATAGAATACAGGTTAGATAGAATACAGGGAGATAGAATACAGGGAGATAGAATACAGGTTAGATAGAATACAGGTTAGATAGAATACAGGGAGGTAGGAGACAGGTTAGATAGGAGACAGGGAGGTAGGAGACAGGTTAGATAGGAGACAGGTTACATAGGAGACAGGAGACAGGGAGGTAGGAGACAGGTTAGATAGGAGACAGGGAGGTAGGAGACAGGTTAGATAGGAGACAGGTTAGGTAGGAGACAGGTTAGGTAGGAGACAGGTTAGGTAGGAGACAGGTTAGGTAGGAGACAGGGAGGTAGGAGACAGGGAGGTAGGAGACAGGGAGGTAGGAGACAGGTTAGATAGGAGACAGGGAGGTAGGAGACAGGTTATATAGGAGACAGGTTAGGTAGGAGACAGGGAGGTAGGAGACAGGTTACATAGGAGACAGGAGACAGGGAGGTAGGAGACAGGGAGGTAGGAGACAGGGCGGTAGGAGACAGGGAGGTAGGAGACAGGTTAGATAGGGAGGTAGGAGACAGGGAGGTAGGAGACAGGTTAGATAGGAGACAGGTTAGGTAGGAGACAGGGAGGTAGGAGACAGGTTACATAGGAGACAGGAGACAGGGAGACAGGAGACAGGTTAGGTAGGAGACAGGGAGGTAGGAGACAGGTTAGATAGGAGACAGGTTAGATAGGAGACAGGTTAGATAGGAGGTAGGAGACAGGGAGGTAGGAGACAGGTTAGGAAGGAGACAGGTTAGGTAGGAGACAGGGAGGTAGGAGACCGGTTAGGTAGGAGACAGGGAGGTAGGAGACAGGTTAGGTAGGAGACAGGGAGGTAGGAGACAGGTTAGACAGGATACAGGTTAGGTAGGAGACAGGTTAGGTAGGAGACAGGTTAGATAGGAAACAGGTTAGACAGGAGACAGGTTAGATAGGAGACAGGTTAGATAGGAGACAGGTTAGGTAGGAGACAGGTTAGATAGGAGACAGGTTAGATATGAGACAGGTTAGACAGGAGACAGGTTAGATAGGAGACAGGAGACAGGTTAGATAGGAGACAGGAGACAGGTTAGATAGGAGACAGGAGACAGGTAAGATAGGAGACAGGAGACAGGTTAGATAGGAGACAGGAGACAGGTTAGATAGGAGACAGGAGACAGGTTAGATAGGAGACAGGAGACAGGTTAGATAGGAGACAGGTTAGATAGGAGACAGGTTAGGTAGGAGACAGGAGACAGGGAGGTAGGAGACAGGTTAGATAGGAGGCAGGTTAGATAGGAGACAGGTTAGGTAGGAGACAGGTTAGATAGGAGACAGGTTAGATAGGAGACAGGTTAGGTAGGAGACAGGTTAGATAGGAGACAGGTTAGGAAGGAGACAGGTTAGATAGGAGACAGGTTAGATAGGAGACAGGTTAGGAAGGAGACAGGTTAGGAAGGAGACAGGTTAGGAAGGAGACAGGTTAGATAGGAGACAGGAGACAGGTTAGGTAGGAGACAGGAGACAGGTTAGGTAGGAGACAGGTTAGGAAGGAGACAGGTTAGATAGGAGACAGGTTAGGAAGGAGACAGGTTAGATAGGAGACAGGAGACAGGGAGGTAGGAGACAGGTTAGGAAGGAGACAGGTTAGATAGGAGACAGGGAGGCAGGAGACAGGTTAGATAGGAGACAGGTTAGATAGGAGACAGGTTAGATAGGAGACAGGTTAGGGAGGAGACAAGTTAGATAGGAGACAGGTTACATAGGAGGTAGGAGACAGGGAGGTAGGAGACAGGGAGGTAGGAGACAGGCTAGGAAGGAGACAGGTTAGATAGGAGACAGGGAGGTAAGAGAAAGGGAGGTAGGAGACAGGTTAGATAGGAGACAGGGAGGTAGGAGACAGGGAGGTAGGAGAAAGGTTAGATAGGAGACAGGAGACAGGGAGGTAGGAGACAGGGAGGTAGGAGACAGGTTACATAGGAGACAGGAGACAGGGAGGTAGGAGACAGGGAGGTAGGAGACAGGTTAGATAGGAGACCGGTTACATAGGAGGTAGGAGACAGGTTAGGTAGGAGACAGGGAGGTAGGAGACAGGGAGGTAGGAGACAGGGAGGTAGGAGACAGGTTAGATAGGAGACAGGGAGGTAGGAGACAGGTTATATAGGAGACAGGTTAGGTAGGAGACAGGGAGGTAGGAGACAGGTTCCATAGGAGACAGGAGACAGGGAGGTAGGAGACAGGGAGGTAGGAGACAGGGCGGTAGGAGACAGGGAGGTAGGAGACAGGTTAGATAGGGAGGTAGGAGACAGGGAGGTAGGAGACAGGTTAGATAGGAGACAGGTTAGGTAGGAGACAGGGAGGTAGGAGACAGGTTACATAGGAGACAGGAGACAGGGAGACAGGAGACAGGTTAGGTAGGAGACAGGGAGGTAGGAGACAGGTTAGATAGGAGACAGGTTAGATAGGAGGTAGGAGACAGGGAGGTAGGAGACAGGTTAGGAAGGAGACAGGTTAGGTAGGAGACAGGGAGGTAGGAGACCGGTTAGGTAGGAGACAGGGAGGTAGGAGACAGGTTAGGTAGGAGACAGGTTAGACAGGATACAGGTTAGACAGGATACAGGTTAGGTAGGAGACAGGTTAGGTAGGAGACAGGTTAGATAGGAGACAGGTTAGACAGGAAACAGGTTAGATAGGAGACAGGTTAGATAGGAGACAGGTTAGGTAGGAGACAGGTTAGATAGGAGACAGGTGACAGGTTAGATATGAGACAGGTTAGACAGGAGACAGGTTAGATAGGAGACAGGAGACAGGTTAGATAGGAGACAGGAGACAGGTTAGATAGGAGACAGGAGACAGGTAAGATAGGAGACAGGAGACAGGTTAGATAGGAGACAGGAGACAGGTTAGATAGGAGACAGGAGACAGGTTAGATAGGAGACAGGAGACAGGTTAGATAGGAGACAGGTTAGATAGGAGACAGGTTAGGTAGGAGACAGGTTAGGTAGGAGACAGGAGACAGGGAGGTAGGAGACAGGTTAGATAGGAGACAGGTTAGATAGGAGACAGGTTAGGTAGGAGACAGGTTAGATAGGAGACAGGTTAGGTAGGAGACAGGTTAGATAGGAGACAGGTTAGGAAGGAGACAGGTTAGATTGGAGACAGGTTAGATAGGAGACAGGTTAGGAAGGAGACAGGTTAGGAAGGAGACAGGTTAGGAAGGAGACAGGTTAGATAGGAGACAGGAGACAGGTTAGGTAGGAGACAGGTTAGGAAGGAGACAGGTTAGATAGGAGACAGGTTAGGAAGGAGACAGGTTAGATAGGAGACAGGAGACAGGGAGGTAGGAGACAGGTTAGGAAGGAGACAGGTTAGATAGGAGACAGGGAGGCAGGAGACAGGTTAGATAGGAGACAGGTTAGATAGGAGACAGGTTAGATAGGAGACAGGTTAGGGAGGAGACAAGTTAGATAGGAGACAGGTTACATAGGAGGTAGGAGACAGGGAGGTAGGAGACAGGGAGGTAGGAGACAGGCTAGGAAGGAGACAGGTTAGATAGGAGACAGGGAGGTAGGAGAAAGGGAGGTAGGAGACAGGTTAGATAGGAGACAGGGAGGTAGGAGACAGGGAGGTAGGAGAAAGGTTAGATAGGAGACAGGAGACAGGGAGGTAGGAGACAGGGAGGTAGGAGACAGGTTACATAGGAGACAGGAGACAGGGAGGTAGGAGACAGGTTAGATAGGAGACCGGTTACATAGGAGGTAGGAGACAGGGAGGTAGGAGACAGGTTAGGAAGGAGACAGGTTAGATAGGAGACAGGTTACATAGGAAACAGGAGACAGGGAGGTAGGAGACAGGGAGGTAGGAGACAGGTTAGGAAGGAGACAGGTTAGATAGGAGACAGGTTAGGAAGGAGACAGGTTAGATAGGAGACAGGAGACAGGGAGGTAGGAGACAGGTTAGGAAGGAGACAGGTTAGATAGGAGACAGGGAGGCAGGAGACAGGTTAGATAGGAGACAGGTTAGATGGGAGACAGGTTAGATAGGAGACAGGTTACATAGGAGGTAGGAGACAGGGAGGTAGGAGACAGGTTAGGAAGGAGACAGGTTAGATAGGAGACGGGTTAGGAAGGAGACAGGTTAGATAGGAGACAGGTTAGATAGGAGACAGGTTAGATAGGAGACAGGTTACATAGGAGGTAGGAGACAGGGAGGTAGGAGACAGGGAGGTAGGAGACCGGTTAGGTAGGAGACAGGGAGGTAGGAGACAGGTTAGGTAGGAGACAGGGAGGTAGGAGACCGGTTAGGTAGGAAACAGGGAGGTAGGAGACAAGTTAGGTAGGAGAAAGGTTAGATAGGAGATAGGTTACATAGGAGACAGGAGACAGGGAGACAGGAGACAGGAAGGTAGGAGACAGGGAGGTAGGAGACAGGGAGGTAGGAGACAGGTTAGGAAGGAGACAGGTTAGATAGGAGACAGGTTACATAGGAGACAGGAGACAGGAAGGTAGGAGACAGGGAGGTAGGAGACAGGGAGGTAGGAGACAGGTTAGATAGGAGACAGGGAGGTAGGAGACAGGTTAGATAGGAGGCACGTTAAGTAGGAGACAGGTTAGGTAGGAGACATAAGAGAGAACAGAGGTAGGGCTGACAACAAGAAGAGGTAGGGCTGACAACAAGAAGAGGTAGGGCTGACAAGAAGAGACGAAAGAGGGGAATTATGAGAGCAGAGAGCTGGTCAAATCCTAAAACCTAGGAGAGGAATGGAGGGACAGAGGGATGAAGGAAAGGGTTTTGAAGAGAGAGGGATTGTCGTTGCGGAAGAGAGTAGAAGAAAAGAAAGGGATAGGGAAGGAGAGAGAGAGAGAGAGAGAGAGAGGAGAGAGAGAGAGCGAGAGAGAGAGCGAGAGAGAGAGAGAGAGAGGGGAGAGAGACAGAGAGAGAGAGAGAGAGAGAGAGAGAGAAGTGAGGGAGAGATAGAGGGGGAGAGAGACAGAGAGATAGAGAGAGAGAAAGAGAGAGAGAGGGGGGGGTGAGATAAAGGGGGAGAGAGACAGAGAGAGATAGAGAGTGCAGTGACCCAGAAAAGGTTGACACACACCAAGCACCTCAGGAAACTGTGACACTTAAATAGAAACAATCAGCCAGTCTTGACCTCGTTAATGATGCTTAATGAAACCTCAACTCTGGAGGAAGGAGAGAGAGATGGAGAGGGAGAGAAGGAGAGGGACAAGGTGAGTGAGGAGAGAGAGAGAGAGATGCTGGATGAAGAAGGTACGTCTTGAGGGATTGCAGAAGGCAGAGATTAAATTACTGAATAAATTACTGTAGGGTGTGTGTGTGTCTCTGCAGGGTGTGTGTGTGTGGGTCTCTGTAGGGTCTGTGTGTGTGGGTCTCTCTGTAGGGTGTGTGTGTGTGTGTGTGTGTGTGTGTGCGTGCGTGCGTGCGTGCGTGCGTGCGTGTGTGCGTGCGTGTGCGTATGTGCGTGTGTGCGTACGTGCGTGTGTGTGTGTGTCTCTGTAGGTGTGTGTGTGTGTGTGTGTGTGTGTGTGTGTGTGTGTGTGTGTGTGTGTGTGTGTGTGTGTGTGTGTGTGCGTGCGTGTGCGTATGTGCGTGTGTGTGCGTGTGTGTGTCTCTGTAGGGTGTGTGGGTCTCTCTGTAGGGTGTGTGGGTCTCTCTCTCTGTAGGGTGTGTGGGTCTCTGTAGGGTGTGTGGGTCTCTGTAGGGTGTGGGTCTCTGTAGGGTGTGTGGGTCTCTGTAGGGTGTGGGGTCTCTGTAGGGTGTGTGGGTCTCTCTGTAGGGTGTGTGTCTCTCTGTAGGGTGTGTGGGTCTCTCTGTAGGGTGTGTGGGTCTCTCTGTAGGGTGTGTGGGTCTCTCTGTAGGGTGTGTGGGTCTCTGTAGGGTGTGTGGGTCTCTGTAGGGTGTGTGGGTCTCTGTAGGGTGTGTGGGTCTCCCTGTAGGGTGTGTGGGTCTCTGTAGGGTGTGTGGGTCTCTGTGGGGTGTGTGGGTCTCTGTAGGGTGTGTGGGTCTCTCTGTATGGTGTGTGGGTCTCTGTAGGGTGTGTGGGTCTCTCTGTAGGGTGTGTGTGCGTGCGTGTGTGTGTCTGTGTATGCCAGTGTGTACTGTATGTGTTGCTACATACAGTATGAGTTGTGAGGAATACCACAGTCATCACCACAGCATCAATGCCTCGGTAATTAGTTCTATTTTACATTAGAATATATCATATGTGTTACTGTGTTAAATCATTCACTCTATAATAATAATGTTAAACTAGCTGGAACTTTTCAACACAATCCTGTTGTAATATCCCTCCCTGGATCAGACACTACGGGGGACTAATAGACCTTATTCACACGGCGACCACGAACAAATCTCTTGTTGACAGACGCTTTGTAACATAAATGGTATCGGAGCGTCTGTCAACAGACTTTGGGATGCGAGGACTATAAAAGCAACTGGAGACTTAACTAGTTTCTTTTAGTATCTTTTGTCGTAGAAAATTGTGCAATATTTTATTTCTGGGTGTGCTAGATTATTCATTGACTAACGTTTGTTTACACGATAGTCGTCTAGGATCAAATGTTTAGCTGTGAATAAGGTCTGTGGCATAGGTGTCAAACACAATTCCTGAAGGCCCTGAGTCTGCTGCATGGCTTTTGTTATTACCTTTTCATTTGTGTCGAATTAAGACCTAGAAAACCCCGTTAGGAGAGTTCCTAACTAGTCAGTGACCTAGACAACGCCGTTAGGAGAGTTCCTAACTAGTCAGTGACCTAGACAAACCCCGATAGGAGAGTTCCTAACTAGTCAGTGACCTAGACAAACCCCGTTAGGAGAGTTCCTAACTAGTCAGTGACCTAGACAACCCCATTAGGAGAGTTCCTAACTAGTCAGTGACCTAGACAAACCCCGTTATGAGAGTTCCTAACTAGTCAGTGACCTAGACAACCCCGTTAGGAGAGTTCCTAACTAGTCAGTGACCTGGCAAACCCCGTTAGGAGAGTTCCTAACTAGTCAGTGACCTAGACAACCTGGTAAGGAGAGTTCCTAACTAGTCAGTGACCTAGACAACCCCGTAAGGAGAGTTCCTAACTAGTCAGTGACCTAGACAACCCCGTTAGGAGAGTTCCTAACTAGTCAGTGACCTAGACAACCCGGTAAGGAGAGTTCCTAACTAGTCAGTGACCTAGACAACCCGGTAAGGAGAGTTCCTAACTAGTCAGTGACCTAGACAACCCCGTAAGGAGAGTTCCTAACTAGTCAGTGACCTAGACAACCCGGTAAGGAGAGTTCCTAACTAGTTAGTGACCTAGACAACCTGGTAAGGAGAGTTCCTAACTAGTCAGTGACCTAGACAACCCCGTAAGGAGAGTTCCTAACTAATTAGTGACCTAGACAACCCCGTAAGGAGAGTTCCTAACTAGTCAGTGACCTAGACAACCCCGTAAGGATAGTTCCTAACTAGTCAGTGACCTAGACAACCTGGTAAGGAGAGTTCCTAACTAGTCAGTGACCTAGACAACCCCGTAAGGAGAGTTCCTAACTAGTCAGTGACCATGACAACCCGGTAAGCAGAGTTCCTAACTAGTCAGTGACCTAGACAACCCCGTAAGGAGAGTTCCTAACTAGTCAGTGACCTAGACAACCCCGTAAGGATAGTTCCTAACTAGTCAGTGACCTAGACAACCCGGTAAGCAGAGTTCCTAACTAGTCAGTGACCTAGACAACCCCGTAAGGAGAGTTCCTAACTAGTCAGTGACCTAGACAACCCCGTAAGGAGAGTTCCTAACTAGTCAGTGACCTAGACAACCTGGTAAGGAGAGTTCCTAACTAGTCAGTGACCTAGACAACCAGGTAAGGAGAGTTCCTAACTAATTAGTGACCTAGACAACCCGGTAAGGAGAGTTCCTAACTAGTCAGTGACCTAGATAACCCCGTAAGGAGAGTTCCTAACTAGTCAGTGACCTAGACAACCTGGTAAAGAGAGTTCCTAACTAGTCAGTGACCTAGACAACCTGGTAAAGAGAGTTCCTAACTAGTCAGTGACCTAGACAACCCGGTAAGGAGAGTTCCTAACTAGTCAGTGACCTAGACATCCTGGTAAGGAGAGTTCCTAACTAGTCAGTTACCTAGACAACCTGGTAAAGAGAGTTCCTAACTAGTCAGTGACCTAGACAACTTGGTAAAGAGAGTTCCTAACTAGTCAGTGACCTAGACAATGCCGTAAGGAGAGTTCCTAACTAGTCAGTGATCTCGACAACCCGGTAAGCAGAGTTCCTAACTAGTCAGTGACCTAGACAACCCCGTTAGGAGAGTTCCTAACTAGTCAGTGACCTTGATTGATCAGTCAAGTAGAAGGAAGGAGATAAATCCAGCAGGTGCTGGACTCAGTCTTCCAGGAAGTCAGTTTGACACCGCAGGTTTGAAGGTGGTTTGTCTTCTGAACCTTTTTCTCCTCTGACTAGTTCTCTGGGTTCTCTTATACAATCTCTCCGGTTTCTGCTGTCTCTATGGGTTCTCTTATATAATATCTCTGTTTTCTGCTGTCTCTCTGGGTTCTCTTATATAATCTCTCTGTTTTCTGCTGTCTCTCTGTGTTCTCTTATATAATATCTGTTTTTTGCTGTCTCTCTGGGTTCTCTCATATAATATCTCTGTTTTCTGCTGTCTCTCTGGGTTCTCTTATATAATCTCTCTGTTTTCTGCTGTCTCTCTGGGTTCTCTCATATAATCTCTCTGTTTTCTGCTGTCTCTCTGGGTTCTCTCATATAATATCTCTGTTTTCTGCTGTCTCTCTGGGATCTCTTATATAATCTCTCTGTTTTCTGCTGTCTCTCTGTTTTCTCTCATGTAATCTCTCTGTTTTCTTCCTGTTCTCGCTCTCTTTTTATATTTTCGTAAACCTCCTATGACCTCATTTCACCTATCTTTGACCTCCTATAACCTCCTATGACATATATATGACCTATGACATCATATGACCTATCTATGACCTCATATGACCTCCTATGACCATCTATGACCTATGACATCAAATGACCTATATATGACCTTTTATGACCTATCTATGACCTCCTATGATCTATCTATGACCTTTATTTATTCTCTTTCTCTATTCCCTCACTCCATGTCTCCTGATTCCTCCTCCTCGATTCCTTCCTTTATTTTCGTTGCCTCTACCCCGCGTCTCTCTCCTCCTCTTTCTCTCTCTCTGTTTGTCTGTTTTCCGGCTGGCCAGGGAAGGGAAGATGGTGGTTCTTTCTTTGGCTATTGGTTTGGCAGAGCAAGATGACTTTGCCAATATCCCTGATCCAATCACCTCCATGCAGGAAGCTCCAACAGCCAATCAGGAAGCACTTCCTCCTCCAGACAAGAGGTACCAGTCATAGTGCGAGAGAGCTGTGTGTGTGTGTGTGTCTGTGTGTGTGTGTGTGTGTGTGTGTGTGTGTGTGTGTGTTTGGGGGTTTATGTGTGAGATGTGGTGAGAGCGAGAGAGAGAGAGGGAATGGGGGTAGGAAATGAAACTTCGTAGTGTGTGAGAGTGATATGTGGTTTTGGTGGGTATAGTCAGTACAACGACGTGTCATTGCAGTGTTTTGAGTGAGAAACGGACGGACAGGAAGCAGAACGATGTGAAGGGTTTGGGTGAGAGTCGATGACTAGTTAGCAGTGAGCAAGCGGTTGTCTACTGTTGTGTCACCTGTAAAAGAAGATGTGTTTGTATGACGATAGACCTACCTGTTGACCTCATCCAGAGAGATAAATAAATGATCCTATAATGATGACGATAGACCTACCTGTTGACCTCATCCAGAGAGATAAATAAATGATCCTATAATGATGACGATAGACCTACCTGTTGACCTCATCCAGAGAGATAAATAAATGATCCTATAAGGATGACGATAGACCTACCTGTTGACCTCAAACAGAGAGATACATAAATGATAATAATTAAGCAGTAGTCAAGAGGGTAAAGCAGTAGTCAAGAGGGTAGAGCAGTAGTCAAGAGGGTAGAGCAGTAGTCAAGAGGATAACGCAGTAGTCAAGAGGATAAAGCAGTAGTCAAGAGGATAGAGCAGTAGTCAAGAGGGTAAAGCAGTAGTCAAGAGGGTAGAGCAGTAGTCAAGAGGGTAAAGCAGTAGTCAAGAGGGTAGAGCAGTAGTCAAAAGGATAAAGCAGTAGTCAAAAGGATAAAGCAGTAGTCAAGAGGATAACGCAGTAGTCAAAAGGATAAAGCAGTAGTCAAAAGGATAACGCAGTAGTCAAGAGGGTAGAGCAGTAGTCAAAAGGATAAAGCAGTAGTCAAGAGGGTAGAGCAGTAGTCAAGAGGGTAAAGCAGTAGTCAAGAGGGTAGAGCAGTAGTCAAAAGGATAAAGCAGTAGTCAAAAGGATAAAGCAGTAGTCAAGAGGATAACGCAGTAGTCAAAAGGATAAAGCAGTAGTCAAAAGGATAACGCAGTAGTCAAGAGGGTAGAGCAGTAGTCAAAAGGATAAAGCAGTAGTCAAGAGGGTAGAGCAGTAGTCAAAAGGATAAAGCAGTAGTCAAAAGGATAAAGCAGTAGTCAAAAGGATAAAGCAGTAGTCAAAAGGATAAAGCAGTAGTCAAAAGGATAAAGCAGTAGTCAAAAGGATAAAGCAGTAGTCAAAAGGATAAAGCAGTATTCAAGAGGGTAGAGCAGTAGTCAAGAGGGTAGAGCAGTATTCAAGAGGGTAGAGCAGTAGTCAAGAGGGTAGAGCAGTAGTCAAGAGGGTAGAGCAGTAGTCAAAAGGATAAAGCAGTAGTCAAGAGGGTAGAGCAGTAGTCAAGAGGGTAGAGCAGTAGTCAAGAGGGTAGAGCAGTAGTCAAGAGGGTAGAGCAGTAGTCAAGAGGGTAGAGCAGTAGTCAAAAGGATAAAGCAGTAGTCAAGAGGGTAGAGCAGTAGTCAAAAGGATAAAGCAGTAGTCAAAAGGATAAAGCAGTAGTCAAAAGGATAAAGCAGTAGTCAAGAGGGTAAAGCAGTAGTCAAGAGGGTAAAGCAGTAGTCAAGAGGATAACGCAGTAGTCAAGAGGATAAAGCAGTAGTCAAGAGGGTAAAGCAGTAGTCAAGAGGGTAGAGCAGTAGTCAAGAGGATAGAGTGCTGCTCTTGTATTTGGAATGATGGCAGCGAGACAAAGTTTGCGTCTGAAATGGCTTTCTATTCCAGGGCAAAAGTAGTGCACTTTATAGGTGACCATTTTTCAATTCAATCCTGACATTGTCACCCGCAGAATCTCACTGTTCGCCTCCACTTTCATTGGCTGTTTATAATATATTCCATTCAGTAGACACTTTTTATCCAAAGCGATTTATATTTTATTTATGGTCCCAGGAATCAAACCCGCCACCCTGGTGTTACAAGTCCTATGCCGATGTTTAGCTGGCTAGGGACCAGCCAATCAAAGGACAGGGTTTTAAACACACCTGTGCCCATGTATACAGCACCTACAACACAGAGAGAGTGTGCATCCCAAATGGAGCCCTATTCCCTATATAGTGCACTACTTTAGACCAGAGCCCTATTCCCTATATAGTGCATTACTTTAGACCAGAGCCCTATTCCATTTACATTTACATTTAAGTCATTTAGCAGACGCTCTTATCCAGAGCGACTTACAAATTGGTGCATTCACCTTATGACCTCCAGTGGAACAGTAGTGCATCTAAATCTTTTCAGGGGGAGGGGGGGTGAGAGGGATTACTTTATCCTATCCTAGGTATTCCTTAAAGAGGTGGGGTTTCAGGTGTCTCCGGAAGGTGGTGATTGACTCCGCTGTCCTGGCGTCGTGAGGGAGTTTGTTCCACCATTGGGGGGCCAGAGCAGCGAACAGTTTTGACTGGGCTGAGCGGGAACTGTACTTCCTCAGTGGTAGGGAGGCGAGCAGGCCAGAGGTGGATGAACGCAGTGCCCTTGTTTGGGTGTAGGGCCTGATCAGAGCCTGGAGGTACTGAGGTGCCGTTCCCCTCACAGCTCCGTAGGCAAGCACCATGGTCTTGTAGCGGATGCGAGCTTCAACTGGAAGCCAGTGGAGGGAGCGGAGGAGCGGGGTGACGTGAGAGAACTTGGGAAGGTTGAACACCAGACGGGCTGCGGCGTTCTGGATGAGTTGTAGGGGTTTAATGGCACAGGCAGGGAGCCCAGCCAACAGCGAGTTGCAGTAATCCAGACGGGAGATGACAAGTGCCTGGATTAGGACCTGCGCCGCTTCCTGTGTGAGGCAGGGTCGTACTCTGCGGATGTTGTAGAGCATGAACCTACAGGAACGGGCCACCGCCTTGATGTTAGTTGAGAACGACAGGGTGTTGTCCAGGATCACGCCAAGGTTCTTAGCGCTCTGGGAGGAGGACACAATGGAGTTGTCAACCGTGATGGCGAGATCATGGAACGGGCAGTCCTTCCCCGGGAGGAAGAGCAGCTCCGTCTTGCCGAGGTTCAGCTTGAGGTGGTGATCCGTCATCCACACGGATATGTCTGCCAGACATGCAGAGATGCGATTCGCCACCTGGTCATCAGAAGGGGGAAAGGAGAAGATTAATTGTGTGTCGTCTGCATAGCAATGATAGGAGAGACCATGTGAGGTTATGACAGAGCCAAGTGACTTGGTGTATAGCGAGAATAGGAGAGGGCCTAGAACAGAGCCCTGGGGGACACCAGTGGTGAGAGCACGTGGTGTGGAGACGGATTCTCGCCACGCCACCTGGTAGGAGCGACCTGTCAGGTAGGACGCAATCCAAGCGTGGGCCGCGCCGGAGATGCCCAACTCGGAGAGGGTGGAGAGGAGGATCTGATGGTTCACAGTATCGAAGGCAGCCGATAGGTCTAGAAGGATGAGAGCAGAGGAGAGAGAGTTAGCTTTAGCAGTGCGGAGCGCCTCCGTGATACAGAGAAGAGCAGTCTCAGTTGAATGACTAGTCTTGAAACCTGACTGATTTGGATCAAGAAGGTCATTCTGAGAGAGATAGCGGGAGAGCTGGCCAAGGACGGCACGTTCAAGAGTTTTGGAGAGAAAAGAAAGAAGGGATACTGGTCTGTAGTTGTTGACATCGGAGGGATCGAGTGTAGGTTTTTTCAGAAGGGGTGCAACTCTCGCTCTCTTGAAGACGGAAGGGACGTAGCTCAGCGGTCAGGGATGAGTTGATGAGCGAGGTGAGGTAAGGGAGGAGGTCTCCGGAAATGGTCTGGAGAAGAGAGGAGGGGATAGGGTCAAGCGGGCAGGTTGTAGGGCGGCCGGCCGTCACAAGACGCGAGATTTCATCTGGAGAGAGAGGGGAGAAAGAGGTCAGAGCACAGGGTAGGGCAGTGTGAGCAGAACCAGCGGTGTCGTTTGACTTAGCAAACGAGGATCGGATGTCGTCGACCTTCTTTTCAAAATGGTTGACGGGTCATCTGCAGAGAGGGAGGAGGGGGAGGGGGAGGAGGATTCAGGAGGGAGGAGAAGGTTGCAAAGAGCTTCCTAGGGTTAGAGGCAGATGCTTGGAATTTAGAGTGGTAGAAAGTGGCTTTAGCAGCAGAGAGAGAAGAGGAAAATGTAGAGAGGAGGGAGTGAAAGGATGTCAGGTCCGCAGGGAGGCGAGTTTTCCTCCATTTACGCTCGGCTGCCCGGAGCCCTATATTCCCTATATAGTGCACTACTTTAGACCAGAGCCCTATTCCCTATATAGTGCACTACTTTAGACCAGAGCCCTATTCCCTATATAGTGCACTACTTTAGACCAGAGCACTATTCCCTATATAGTGCACTACTTTAGACCAGAGCCCTATTCCCTATGTAGGGCACTACTTTAGACCAGAGCCCTACAGAACCCTATTCCCTATATAGTGCACTACTTTAGACCAGAGCCCTACAGAACCCTATCCCCTATATAGTGCACTACTTTAACACGAGCCCTACAGAACCCTATTCCCTATATATAGTGCACTACTTTAGACCAGAACCCTATTCCCTATATAGTGCACTACTTTAGACCAGAGCCCTATTCCCTATATAGTGCACTACTTTAAACCAGCGCCCTACAGAACCCTATTCCCTATATAGTGCACTACTTTAAACCAGGTAGCCTAGCAGTTAGAGCATTGGGCCAGTAAATTAAAGGTTGGTTTGAATCCCAGAGCCAACAAGGTGAGAAAATGTGTTTTTGTTAATTTTCCCTTGAGCAAGGCACTTAGCCCTAATTGCTCCTGTAAGTCGCTCTGCATAAGAGAGTCTGCATCATAGAGTCTGCATCATAGAGTCTGCATCAGAGAGTCTGCATCAGAGAGTCTGCATCAGAGAATCAGAGAGTCTGCATCAGAGGCGTCTCCATACGAGTCTCCATAAGAGTCTGCATAAGAGAGTCTGCATCAGAGAGTCTGCATCAGAGAGTCTCCATAAGAGAGTCTGCATCAGAGGCGTCTCCATAAGAGAGTCTCCATAAGAGAGTCTGCATCAGAGAGTCTGCATCAGAGAGTCTCCATCAGAGAGTCTCCATAAGAGAGTCTGCATCAGAGAGTCTGCATCAGAGAGTCTCCATAAGAGAGTCTACATAAGAGAGTCTGCATCAGAGAGTCTGCATCAGAGAGTCTCCATAAGAGAGTCTGCATCAGAGAGTCTGCATCAGAGAGTCTCCATAAGAGAGTCTGCATCAGAGAGTCTGCATCAGAGAGTCTGCATCAGAGAGTCTGCATCAGAGAGTCTGCATCAGAGAGTCTCCATCAGAGAGTCTGCATCAGAGAGTCTGCATCAGAGAGTCTGCATCAGAGAGTCTGCATCAGATAGTCTGCATCAGAGAGTCTGCATCAGAGAGTCTGCATCAGAGAGTCTGCATCAGAGAGTCTGCATCAGAAAGTCTCCATAAGAGGATCTCCATAAGAGAGTCTGCATCAGAGGCATCAGCATACGGGAATCTGCTAAGTGACTCACATGAAATCCTCGATTAGTATTCTGTTATCATCCTACATTTTTTTTTTTTCTTTCTTCTCTCTTCTATTGTTGACTTCCTCTCCCCCTTGACATTTACAGAGCCTTCAGAAAGTATGCACGACCCCGTGACTTTTTACACATTGAATTACATTGTTTTTTTTGTCACACAATACCCCATAATGTCAAAGTGGAATTATGTTAAGTCAATAAGTATTCAACTCCTTTGTTATGGCAAGCCTAAATAAGTTAGCGAGGATATGCTCACTGAGTCTGTACATAGTCAAAGCTTTCCTTAAGTTTGGGTCAGTCACAGTGGTCAGGTATTCTGCCGCTGTGTACTCTCTGTTTAGGGCCAAATAGCATTCTAGTTTGCTCTGTATTTCTGTTAATTCTTTCCAATGTGTCAATTAATTATGTTCTTGTTTTCTCATGATTTGGTTGGATCTAATTGTGTTGCTGTTCTTGGGCTCTGTGGGGTCTGTTTGTGTTTGTGAAAAGAGCCCCAGGACCAGCTTGCTTAGGGGACTCTTCTCCAGGTTCATCTCTCTCTGTTGGTGATGGCTTTGTTATGGAAGGTTTGTGAATCGCTTCCTTTTAGATGGTTGTAGAAACGGCTCTTTTCTGGATTTTGATAATTAAGCGGCTATCGGCCTAATTCTGCTAATTCTGCTCTGCATGTATTATTTGGTGTTTTATGTTGTACACAGAGGATATTTTGCAGAATTCTGCATGCAGAGTCTCAATTTGGTGTTTGTCCCATTTGGTGAAGTCTTGGTTGGTGAGTGGACCCCAGACCTCACAACCACGTGGGTTCTATAACTGATTCAAGTATTTTTTTGCCAGATCCTAATTGGTATGTCGAATTTTATGTTCCGTTTTATGGCACAGAATGCCATTCTTGCCTTGTGTCTTAGATCGTTCACAGCTTTGTGGAAGTTACCGGTGGTGCTGATGTTTAGGCCAAGGTATGTATAGTTTTTTGTGTGCTCTAGGGCAACAGTGTCTAGATGGAATTTGTATTTTTGGTCCTGGCAGCTGGACCTGTTTTGGAACATCATTATTATAGTCTTACTAAGATTTACTGTCAGGGCCCAGGTCTGACAGAATCTGTGCATAAGATCTAGGTGCTGCTGTAGGCCCTCCGTGATTGGTGACAGAAGCATCAGATCATCAGCAAATAGTAGACATTTGACTTCAGATTCTAGTAGGGTGAGGCCGGGTGCTGCAGACTGTTCTAGTGCCCTCACCAATTGTTTGATATATATGTTGAAGAGGATGGGGCTTAACCTGCATCCCTGTCTCACCCCACGACCCTGTGGAAAGAAATGTGTGTTTTTTTTGCCAATTTTAACCACACACTTGTTGTTTGTGTACATGGATTTTATAATGTCGTATGTTTTGCACCACTTTCCATCAATTTGTATAGCAGACCCTCATGCCAAATTGAGTCGAAGGCTTATTTGAAATCAACAAAGCATGAGATGACTTCAGATTCTAGTAGGGTGAGGCTGGGTGCTGCAGACTGTTCTAGTGCCCTCGCTAATTAGTAAATATATATGTTGAAGAGGGTGGGGCTTAACCTGCATCCCTGTCTCACCCCCCCCTCCCGGCCCTGTGCCAATTTTAACCACACACTTGTTGTTTGTGTACATGGATTTTATAATGTTGTATGTTTTCCCTGTTACACCACGTTCCATCAATTTGAATAGCAGACCCTCGTGCCAAATTGAGTCAAAAGCTTTTTTGAACTCAACAAAGCATGAGAAGCCTTTGCCTTTGATTTGGTTTGTTTATTTGTCAATTAGGGTGTGCAGGGTGAATCTGTGGTCTGACATACGGTAACTTGATTAAAAGCCAATTTGACATTTGCTCAGGACATTGTTTTCTCTGAGGAAATGTACGAGTCTGCAGTTAATGATCATGTAGAGGATTTTCCCAAGGTTGCTGTTGACGCATATCCCACGGTAGTTATTGGGGTCAAATTTGTCTCCACTTTTGTGGATTGGGATGATCAGTCCTTGGTTCCAAATATTGGGGAAGATGCCAGAGCTGAGGATGATGTTAAAGTATAGCCAATCTCTCTCTCTCCATCACTCCACAGAGAGTTACCCGGAGAGTCTTCTCATTATTCAGGAACAGTCACTTACGTAAACACACTGAGCTACGCTGAACCACACTGCTATAAATAGGCTTTTTCGTTCCTCGGCAGACAACTCACACACCAAAGAGAAGCAGCCCAAATATCTAAATATCTCGGAGGATTTCCAGACATCCAAGAGTTTCTTGGCTGTCTGCTTTTTATCTGTTATATAGATAAAAGCACCCCCCCCCCAAATGGTAATTCAGGTATTTTTGTAACTCATCTTCGGTAGCTCATTTAGTCTAGCGCTTTTTCAATTCAAAATAAATATATGTGTTACTCATTAGGACTGACAACTCTCTGTACCGCGATAGAACACTGTGATGTCATATGGACACAACACACACGCTCCATCTTCCTACTGTCAGCTGACTGAGTCAGAGCCAGAGTGTATTCACGTGTTTGGCTCTCTGCTAAACACACACACACACACACACACACACACACACACACACACACACAGACATACGCATACACACACACACACACACACACACACACACATACACACACACACAGGCATACACACTTGGACACACACACACAGTATCCCCTGTAGACTAATTAGGCCATTTCAACTTGTTGACAAATTGGAGATAATTAAGCTAATGGCGCCACACTTTGAAAGGAAAATCGAGATTGAGGACCACAAATTAAGATTCCCTGTTATTCCTTGTCAAACCCAGTTATTTTTAACCCATTCTGTTATAGCACGAACCTGACACATACAGAATTTGACCACTTGTGTTTTATATACCAATATCTTGGTTCACTAATAGGAAAGTTTCACCTACTATAAATGAGATGAAATATGTGTTTGCAGTTCCTTAAGATCAATGCAATAACTGTAAATCACTCTGGATGAGAGCGTTTAGGCTCAAATGTAAAATGTAACAGCTAGCTAACCTGCAGAGGTGCTTTTCCAGATACAGATTAAGCCTTCTCCTGTACTAAAAAACACTTTCATTTCAGATTCTCCATAGAGCATGCTTTTTTATTTCTAAGCTTGTGTCACACCCTGACCTTAGAGCTTTTTATGTCTCTATTTTGGTTTGGTCAGGGTGTGATGTGGGGTGGGCATTCTATGTTCCTTTTTCTGCAGGTTTTTCTATGTTTTTTGTATTTCCTTGTTTTGGCCTGGTATGGTTCCCAATCAGAGGCAGCTGTCTGTCGTTGTCTCTGATTGGGAACCATACTTAGGTAGCCTTTTCCCACCTGTGTTTTGTGGGTAGTTGTTTTCTGTTTTGTTGTTTCTCTTTTACAACCAAATCTAACTTTGTTATGTAAATGGTAGAAAAGTCCAGACACTTATTGAGGAAGGACAAAATATGAACAAATGATATGAAAAGAGAGCTAGAGAATGATATGAAAACACCAAAATATGTCATTTTAGAAACAGAAACGCTCTCAGCATATCGATGTTGTGTCATTCCCGAACTTTATCCGCAATGTTATATTCCTGTGCGACTCGATCCGTTTCCCATATCCAGCTGTTCCATTCTCTGTGTAGCTTCTACAGGTAACTACCAAAATAAAGGAAACACCAACATACAGTGTCTTGATAGGATGTTGGGCCACCACCAACCGCCAGAACAGATTCAGTGCACCTTGACATAGATTCTAGTGTCTGGAACTTCCTGTGTGGAAGCGCCTGCTTTTCCATATACTTTGTATCCCCTTATTTACTCAAGTGTTTCCTTTATTTTGGCAGTTACCTGTAGACAGGACCCAGAAGCTCAAGTCGTAACAAAATGGAACATAACATTGCGGATAATGACTTTGCGTCACCATGCTGTGGGCTTTTCTGTTTCTAAAAGTTCGTATTTGGGTGTTTTTTTGTTGTTGTTGCGTTTGTTCATGTTTTTTTTGGGGGGGGGGGGGTGAAATTGTAACAGAAGTGTCTGGACCCTTCTATAACATGCCATTGACATCATAAAATAGAGATTTTCAAAAATAAAATTCTCCTTTAAAGCTGCACTGTGCAGAAATCGCTCGTCCACTTCCTGGTTGCTACAATTCTAATAGTTCTCATAATTTCGGTTTATAGTACCTAACAAGTATAGTGTAGAGAACCGTTGTATCATTTAAACCGATGTGAAATATATTTTACATAACCAAAAATATTGTATTTTCAGCTGTTTTTGAAGCTGCTGTACAAAACCGAAAGTAAAAGACGCAAAAACAAAACATAAGAAGAGAAAGAAGAGATCAGATAGAAGTGATCTACCACTTTCGATAAATCACATTTCTGAAGAAAAAACAAGTATATGGCTGTAAAATAAAAAAAATTAAAAAGCTTCTTCTCATTTAAGAAGCGGTCTGCAATCTGGATGTGTGTCAAACTCTGGGTTTCTCAGACCCAGATGAAGCTTTTTAGCCCAGGACTCGGTTTAGTCTGTGTCCGGAAAACTGTCTCGTAGTGTCTGGTCTGATGTCTTGTGTACTCTGCTCCTTCTCTCTGTCTCTGTGGTTTCATTAAAGAGACAACACCAAACCCAGCCAGTTGTCTGTCTGTTCCACAGCCGACCTGTCCCTCTCCTTCAGGGAACACACACACACACACACACACACACACACACACACACACACACACACACACACACACACACACACACACACATACAAGCACACACACACATATATATACACACACACACACACATATATATACACACACATACAAGCACACACATACATATACACACACACACACAGGGTTGGGTGGGTTACTTCCTAAATGTGATCCATTGAAGTTAATAACCTGTCCAAAATTGTATACAGTAACATACATTTTGGAATACCCCCCTAGTCAGTGATGTTATCCAATGACTTTCCCCTTGGGAATAGCAGGTTGGCATTTATTGTCATGACTGTTGTTCTGGAGGCAGCTCTGCGGAATGGTCACTACCTAGCACAATCACAAAGTCGTACAATCAGATTTTAAACCTAACCTTAACCCTAACCATACTGCTAACCTTAATGCCTAACCCTAACCATACTGCTAACCTTAATGCCTAACCTTAACCACACTGCTAACCCTAACGCCTAACCTTAACCACACTGCTAACCCTAATGCCTAACCTTAACCATACTGCTAACCCTAACACCTAACCTTAACCACACTGCTAACCCTAATGCCTAATGCCTAACCCTAACATGAACCATACTGCTAACCCTAATGCCTAACCTTAACCACACTGCTAACCCTAATGCCTAATGCCTAACCCTAACCACACTGCTAACCCTAATGCCTAATGCCTAACCCTAACCTTAACCATACTGCTAACCCTAACCACACTGCTAACCCTAATGCCTAATGCCTAACCCTAACCTTAACCATACTGCTAACCCTAATGCCTAACATTAACCATACTGCTAACCCTAATGCCTAACCTTAACCACACTGCTAACCCTGCCTAACCTTAACCACACTGCTAACCCTAATGCCTAACCCTAACCTTAACCACACTGCTAACCCTAATGCCTAACCCTAACCTTAACCACACTGCTAACCCTAATGCCTAATCCTAACATTAACCATACTGCAAACCCTAATGCCTAACCTTAACCACACTGCTAACCCTAATGCCTAACCTTAACATTAACCATACTGCGAACCCTAATGCCTAACCTTAACCACACTGCTAACCCTAATGCCTAATGCCTAACCCTAACATTAACCATACTGCTAACCCTAATGCCTAACCCTAACCTTAACCACACTGCTAACCCTAATGCCTAATCCTAACATTAACCATACTGCTAACCCTAATGCCTAACCTTAACCACACTGCTAACTCTAATGCCTAACCTTAACCACACTGCTAACCCTAATGCCTAACATTAACCATACTGCTAACCCTAATGCCTAACCTTAACCACACTGCTAACTCTAATGCCTAACCTTAACCACACTGCTAACCCTAATGCCTAACATTAACCATACTGCTAACCCTAATGCCTAACCTTAACCACACTGCTAACCCTAATGCCTAACATTAACCATACTGCTAACCCTAATGCCTAACCTTAACCACACTGCTAACCCTAATGCCTAATGCCTAACCCTAACATTAACCATACTGCGAACCCTAATGTCTAACCTTAACCACACTGCTAACCCTAATGCCTAACCTTAACCACACTGCTAACCCTAATGCCTAACATTAACCATACTGCTAACCCTAATGCCTAACCTTAACCACACTGCTAACCCTAATGCCTAATGCCTAACCCTAACATTAACCATACTGCGAACCCTAATGTCTAACCTTAACCACACTGCTAACCCTAATGCCTAACCTTAACCACACTGCTAACCCTAATGCCTAACCCTAACATTAACCATAAAGCTAATTATTACAATATCGCCAATTCTTCTGCTGGCCCATCTAGCCAGCTATCTAATATAACCAACCAACTAAGTTCATCACTAAGTTCGGGGCCCTGGGTCTGAAATACTACTTGTACAACTGGGTCCTGGACTTCCTGACGGGCCGCCCCCAGGTGGTGAAGGTAGGAAATAACACCTTCGCTACGTTGATTCTCAACACAGGGGCCCCACAAGGCCCCTCCTGTACTCCCTGTTCACCCATGACTGCGTGGCCACACACGTCCCCAACTCAATCATCAAATTTGCTGACGACACAACAGTGGTAGGCCTGATTAACAACAACGATGAGACGACAGGGAGGAGGTGAGGGCCCTGGCGGAGTGATGCCAGGAAAATAACCTCTCCCTCAACGTCAACAAAGCGAAGGAGCTGATCATGGACTTCAGGAGACAGCAAAGGGAGCACACCCATGTCCACATCAACGGGGCCGCAGTGGAGAGGGTGAAAAGCTTCAAGTTCCTCGGCGTGCACGTCACTGACAACCTGAAGTGGTCCATCCACACGGACAGTGTGGTGAAGAAGGTGCAACAGCACTTCTTCAACCTCAGGAGGCTGAAGAAATGTGGCTTGGTCCCTAAGACCCTCATGAACTTCTACAGATGCACCATTGAGAGCATCCTGTCGGGCTGTATCACCGCCTGGTACGGTAATTGCACCATCCGGAGGGTGGTGCGGTCAGCCAATCGCATCACCGTGGGACATCAACAGCACCTGGTGTCACAGGAAGGCCAAGAAGATCATCAAGGACCTCAGCCACCCGAGCCACGGTGGCTATGTACAGTGCCTTGGGAAAGTATTCAGACCCTTTGACTTTTTAAACATTATGTTACAGCCTTATTCTAAAAAGGATTAAATATGTTTTTTTTCATCAATCTACACACAATACCCCATAATGACAAAGTTAAAACAGTTTTTATTTTTATTTTAGCAAATGTACTAAAAATAAAACACTGAAAATAGCTTATTTACATAAGTATTCAGACCCAATGAGACTCGATTGGACATTGATTGGACATGATTTGGAAAGGCACACACCTGTCTATATAAGGTCCCACAGTTGACAGTACATGTCATAACAAAAACAATTGATTTGGAAGTAATTGTCCATAGAGGTCCAAGACAGGATTGTGTTGAGGCACAGATCTGTGGAAGGGTACCAAAACATTTGTGCAGCATTGAAAGTCCCCAAGAACACAGTGGCCTCCATCATTCTTAAATGGAAGAAGAATGGAACCACCAAGACTCTTCTTCGAGCCAAATAGCTAAATGAGAGAGCAACAGTGTGATTCACATCAATGCGCTATGTAGATATCAATAATAAGTGAAAAACTAAACCACTGTTGTCGTTCTTACTGCCAAGCGTTTATTCAAGTTGGATAATCTTTGGATAATCAGCACCGTTGAAAGATAGCTTGGAATGTAGCCAAAAACAAAAAGCCATTTCCTACATTTCCTTACCGCGATCCATCCAACACATTTAGTGTGTCGTCATGGGTGTCTCTGATTTGTGGTCAGACTCGCTGAATGGATTTTTTTTTTTTTAAATAAGCGCCTTTTTTTTCCAATGTTGATTCAAATTTCTTTAAGAAAACTGAAAGATGTAAAAAATAATCGTAATAATTATCTCGTAAACAATACGTTCTGATTTAAAGATAATTATAAATCCTCGTAGTTTTTCAGAAGTATCTGTAATCTGATTACAATATTTTAGCTGGCAACATAAACTGGTAACATGGTAACTAAGGTATTAACAGTTACAGTTGGTTTTATAATCGGAGTAATGCAATCTGTTACTCCCCAACCCTGCACACACACACACACACACACACATGAACACGCACACACACACACACACACACACACACAACACACACACACACACACACACACAACACGAACACACACACACACACACAAACACACACACAAACACACACACACACACACACACACACACACACACACACACACACACGAACACACACACACACACACATGAACACGAACACACACACACACACACAAACACACACACACACACACACGAACACACAAACACACGAACGAACACACACACACGAACACACACACACACACACACGAACACCCACACTCTCTCCTCTCCTGCCCTCCAGTCTTCTCTGTCCTTTCTGCTACAGCAGCCAACAGACAGAAGAAACTAAAGATACGTGGAGCTTTCAATTCCTATTAACCCCTTTGGATTTATTCAGCCTGGTATGTTTCTATAAAATGTCCATTCATCTCATAATGATACCTATTACCAAACATTCATTCGAACCAAGTAGCCTACAGTATTGTTTTCTGTAAAGCCAATGGGCTTCATTACAATAAAGCATAAATGTACTGTATGTGATATATATATTAAAATTAATTATGTCCATGATTCATACATAAAACTATTTTTAAATGTAGGCTACAGGAACCTCTAAAACACACATATTGGTTATTATTCTTACCACTGTTATTAGTTATAGCCATGGACATTTCAACATTAAGCACATTTGTGACATTTGGCTTTGTAGGAAAAATATTCAGCGATATAAACAGAGACCAGAACACACAATAATGAGACACACACACACACACACGACGAGGTGAGTCAGAACTATGAGTGAGTGATGAGTGAGTACATCTTGGTATTTTATATGTGTCTCAGGTGGCACCCTATTCCCTATGAAGAGCCCTAAGGTGACACCCTATTCCCTATGAAGAGCCCTACGATGACACCCTATTTCCTATAAAGGGGCCTACGGTGGCACCCTATTCCCTATGAAGAGCCCTAAGGTGACACCCTATTCCCTATGAAGAGCCCTACGATGACACCCTATTTCCTATAAAGAGCCCTACGGTGGCACCCTATTCCCTATGAAGAGCCCTACGGTGGCACCCTATTCCAATTTGTAAGTCGCTCTGGATAAGAGCGTCTGCTAAATGACTTAAATGTAAATGTATGAAGAGCCCTAAGGTGGCACCCTATTCCCTATGAAGAGCCCTAAGGTGACACCCTATTCCCTATGAAGAGCCCTACGATGACACCCTATTTCCTATAAAGAGCCCTACGGTGGCACCCTATTCCCTATGAAGAGCCCTACGGTGGCACCCTATTCCCTATGAAGAGTCCTACGGTGGCACCCTATTCCCTATGAAGAGCCCTATGATGACACCCTATTCCCTATGAAGAGCCCTAAGGTGGCACCCTATTCCCTATGAAGAGCCCTACGGTGGCACCCTATTCCCTATGAAGAGCCCTAAGGTGACACCCTATTCCCTATGAAGAGCCCTACGATGACACCCTATTTCCTATAAAGAGCCCTACGGTGACACCCTATGCCCTATAAAGAGCCCTACGGTGGCACCCTATTCCCTATGAAGAGCCCTACGGTGGCACCCTATTCCCTATGAAGAGCCCTATGGTGACACCCTATGCCCTATAAAGAGCCCTACGATGGCACCCTATTCCCTATGAAGAGCCCTACGGTGGCACCCTATTCCCTATAAAGAGCCCTACGGTGGCACCCTATTCCCTATGAAGAGCCCTACGGTGACACCCTATTCCCTATAAAGAGCCCTATGGTGGCACCCTATTCCCTATGAAGAGCCCTACGGTGGGACCCTATTTCCTATGAAGAGCCCTACGGTGGCACCCTATTTCCTTTGAAGAGCCCTTTGGGCCCTGGTCAAAAGTAGTGCACTACTTAAGGAACATATTGCTATACTTTGTAGAAGCGGTGTAAAAGAGAGGGGGGGGGAGCACTGCAAATAGTCTGGGTAGCAATTTTATTAGGTGTTCAAGAGTCTTATGGCTTGGGGGTAGAAGCTGTTTATAATCCTCTTGGGCCTAGACTTGGCGCTCCAGTACCGCTTGCTGTGCGGTAGCAGAGAGAACAGTCTATGACTGGAGTGGCTGGAGTGTGACAATTTTTAAGACCTTTCCTCTGACACCGCCTGGTATAGAGGTCCTGGATGGCAGGGAGCTTGACCCCAGTTATGTACTGGGCTGTTCGCACTACCCTGTGTAGTGCCTTGCAGTTGGAAAACGAGCAGTTGCCATACCAGGCAGTGATGCAACCAGTCAGGATGCTCTCGATGGTGCAGCTGTAGAACCTTTTTGAGGATCTTTCTTTTTTCTTTTTCTTTTTTTTCACATATTTCATTGATTTCATCTTTATATTTATTGATTTATTTAACCAGGTAGTTCAGTTGAGAACACCTTTATTTAACCAGGTAGGCCAGTTGAGAACACCTTTATTTAACCAGGTAGGCCAGTTGAGAACACCTTTATTTAACCAGGTAGGCCAGTTGAGAACACCTTTATTTAACCAGGTAGGCCAGTTGAGAACACCTTTATTTAACCAGGTAGGCCAGTTGAGAACACCTTTATTTAACCAGGTAGGCCAGTTGAGAACACCTTTATTTAACCAGGTAGGCCAGTTGAGAACACCTTTATTTAACCAGGTAGGCCAGTTGAGAACACCTTTATTTAACCAGGTAGGCCAGTTGAGAACACCTTTATTTAACCAGGTAGGCCAGTTGAGAACACCTTTATTTAACCAGGTAGGCCAGTTGAGAACACCTTTATTTAACCAGGTAGGCCAGTTGAGAACACCTTTATTTAACCAGGTAGGCCAGTTGAGAACACCTTTATTTAACCAGGTAGGCCAGTTGAGAACACCTTTATTTAACCAGGTAGGCCAGTTGAGAACACCTTTATTTAACCAGGTAGGCCAGTTGAGAACAAGTTCCTATTTACAACTGTGACCTGGCCAAGATAAAGCGAAGCAGTGTGACAAAAAACAACACAGAGTTACACGTGGGATAAACAAATGTACAGTCTATAACACAATAGAAAAAGCTATATACAGTGTGTGCAAATGGAGTAAGGAGGTAAGGCAATGAATAGGCCATAGTAGCAAAGTGATTACAATGTAGCAAATTAACTCTGTGTCAAGTTCTGACCTTGGAGATCCTTTTTATGTCTCTATTTTGGTTTGGTCAGGACGTGAGTTGGGGTGGGCATTTCTATGTTTTGTGTTTCTTTGATTTTCTATCTCTATGTTTTGGCCAGGTATGGTTCTCATTCAGGGACAGCTGTCTATCGTTGTCTCTGATTGGGAACCATACTTAGGTACCCTTTTTCCCACCGGTGTTTGTGGGAAGTTGACTTTCTTTATGGCACTTAGCTTTAAGCTTCACGGTTTTGTTTTGTAGTGTGTATTGTTTTTGTTTTGTTAAAGAACATGTACGCTCACCACGCTGCACCTTGGTCCTCTTTTTCCAACGGCCGTGACACACTGGAGTGACAGATGTGCAGATGATGATGTGCAAGTAGAAATACTGGTGTGCAAAATGGCAAGTAAAAGTTAATTAAAACAATATTGGGATGAGGCAGGTAGTTGGATGGGCTGTATACAGCTGCAGAGACCGGTAAGCTGCTCAGATAGCTGATGCTTAAAGTTAGTGGGGGAGATATATGTCTCCAACTTCAGCAAATTTTGCAATTCGTTCCGGTCATTGGCAGCAGAGAACTGGAAGGAAAGGCAGCCTAAGAGGTGTTGGCTTTGGGGATAACCAGTGAGGTATACCTGCTGGAGCGCGTGCTGCTATGGTGACCAGTGAGCTGAGATAAGGTGGCGCTTTACATAGCAGAGACTTATAGATGACCTGGAGCCATTAGGTCTGGCGACGAATGTTTAGCGATTGACAGCCAACGAGAGCATACAGGTCGCAGTGGTGGGTGGTATATGGGGCTTTGGTGACAAAGTGGATGGCACTGTGATAGACTGCATCCAGTTTGCTGAGTAGAGTGTTGGAGGCTGTTTTGTATATGGCATCGCCGAAGTTGAGGATCGGTAGGATAGTTTTACGAGGGTATGTTTGGCGATGTGAGTGAAGGATGCTTTGTTTGCAAAATAGGAAGCCGATTCTAGATGTAATTTTGGATTGGAGATGCTTAATATGAGTCTGGAAGGGGAGTTTACAGTCTAGCCAGACACCTAGGTATTTGCAGTTGTCCACATATTCTAAGTCAGAAGCGTCCAAAGTAGTGACACTAATCAGGCGGGCAGCGATCGGTTGAAGAGCATGCATTTAGTTTACCTTGCATTTAAAAGCAATTGGAGGCCACGGAAGGAGAGTTGTATGGTATTGAAGCTCGTTTGGGGGTTTTTTAACACAGTGTCCAAAGAAGGGCCAGACGTATACAGAATGGTGTCGTCTGCATAGAGGTGGATCAGGGAATCACCCGCAGCAAGAGCAACATTGTTGATATATACAGAGAAAATAGTCGGCCTGAGAGGTGCGGTTAACTTTCCCAAAGTTAACAAACAGATAAATGACCATTTCGAATCCCACCGTACCTTCTCTGCTGTGCAATCCGGTTTCCGATTGTCGTTCTGCCTTAATCGAAATCCACGTCTTCGGCGCCCGGGGACCAGTGGATTAACTGCCTTGTTCAGGGGCAGGATGACAGATCTTTACCTTGTCAGCTCGGGGATTCGATCCAACAACCTTTCGGTTACGCTCAAGAAGCTATGATCCCTTATTGATGTCACTTGTTAAATCCACACTAATCAGTGAGGATGAAGTGGAGGAGACAAGTTAAAGAAAGATTTATAAGTTATAATAATTTATATGCCCAGGTTTTAAGTGCCTTTGAACATGGTATGGTAGTGGTAGGCACACCGGTTTGTGTCAAGAACTGCAACGCCGCTGGGTTTGTCACTCTCACTGGTTTTCCGTGTGTTCCAAGAATGGTCCACCACCCAATGGACATCCAGTCAACTTGACACAACTGTGGGAAGCATTGGAGTCAACATGGATCAGCATCCCTGTGGAAGGCTTTCGACACCTTGCAGATTCTATGCCCCAATGAATTGAGACCGTTATGAGGGAGAAAAGGAAGAAGGGTGGGGGTGTTCCTAATGTTGTGTTTGCTCAGTGTTTACTCAGTGTATATCACACATTGATGTTATTATGAGGTGTCAGACCCTGTTATATCAAAGACAACTATCATATCCCTCGTTAGATACTGTAAAAATGATGTGGTGTCAGACTCTGGGGGTATCGTCGGATGGGGCCACGCTCCTCTCCCCTGCAGTGTCTAGACGCTCCTCTCCCCTGCAGTGTCTAGACGCTCCTCTCCCCTGTCCTGCAGTGACTAGACGCTCCTCTCCTCTACAGTGTCTAGACGCTCCTCTCCCCTGCAGTGACTAGATGCTCCTCTCCCCTGCAGTGACTAGATGCTCCTCTCCCCTGCAGTGACTAGATGCTCCTCTCCCCTGCAGTGACTAGATGCTCCTCTCCCCTGCAGTGACTAGATGCTCCTCTCCCCTGCAGTGACTAGATGCTCCTCTCCCCTGTCCTGCAGTGACTAGACGCTCCTCTCCCCTGCAGTGTCTAGATGCTCCTCTCCCCTGCAGTGACTAGATGCTCCTCTCCCCTGCAGTGACTAGACGCTCCTCTCCCCTGCAGTGACTAGATGCTCCTCTCCCCTGCAGTGACTAGACGCTCCTCTCCCCTGTCCTGCAGTGTCTAGATGCTCCTCTCCCCTGTCCTGCAGTGACTAGACGCTCCTCTCCCCTGCAGTGACTAGATGCTCCTCTCCCCTGCAGTGTCTAGACGCTCCTCTCCCCTGTCCTGCAGTGACTAGACACTCCTCTCCCCTGCAGTGACTAGATGCTCCTCTCCCCTGCAGTGTCTAGACACTCCTCTCCCCTGCAGTTACTAGACGCTCCTCTCCTCTGCAGTGACTAAACGCTCCTCTCCCCTGCAGTGACTAGATGCTCCTCTCCCCTGCAGTGACTAGACGCTCCTCACCCCTGCAGTGACTAGACGCTCCTCACCCCTGCAGTGACTAGACGCTCCTCTCCCCTGCAGTGACTAGACGCTCCTATCCCCTGCAGTGACTAGATGCTCCTCTCCCCTGTCCTGCAGTGACTAGATGCTCCTCTCCCCTGTCCTGCAGTGACTAGATGCTCCTCTCCCCTGCAGTGACTAGATGCTCCTCTCCCCTGCAGTGTCTAGACGCTCCTCTCCCCTGCAGTGACTAGATGCTCCTCTCCCTTGCAGTGACTAGATGCTCCTCTCCCCTGCAGTGACTAGATGCTCCTCTCCCCTGCAGTGACTAGACGCTCCTCTCCCCTGCAGTGTCTAGACACTCCTCTCCCCTGTAGTGACTAGATGCTCCTCTCCCCTGCAGTGTCTAGACACTCCTCTCCCCTGCAGTGACTAGATGCTCCTCTCCCCTGCAGTGACTAGACATTCCTCTCCCCTGCAGTGACTAGATGCTTCTCTCCCCTGCAGTGTCTAGACACTCCTCTCCCCTGCAGTGACTAGACACTCCTCTCCCCTGCAGTGACTAGATGCTCCTCTCCCCTGCAGTGACTAGACGCTCCTCTCCCCTGCAGTGTCTAGACGCTCCTCTCCCCTGCAGTGACTAGATGCTCCTCTCCCCTGTCCTGCAGTGTCTAGATGCTCCTCTCCCCTGCAGTGACTAGATGCTCCTCTCCCCTGCAGTGACTAGACGCTCCTCTCCCCTGCAGTGTCTAGATGCTCCTCTCCCCTGCAGTGACTAGATGCTCCTCTCCCCTGCAGTGACTAGATGCTCCTCTCCCCTGCAGTGACTAGATGCTCCTCTCCCCTGCAGTGACTAGACGCTCCTCTCCCCTGTCCTGCAGTGACTAGATGCTCCTCTCCCCTGCAGTGACTAGATGCTCCTCTCCCCTGCAGTGACTAGACACTCCTCTCCCCTGCAGTGACTAGACACTCCTCTCCCCTGCAGTGACTAGACGCTCCTCTCCCCTGCAGTGTCTAGATGCCCCTCTCCCCTGTCCTGCAGTGACTAGATGCCCCTCTCCCCTGTCCTGCAGTGACTAGATGCTCCTCTCCCCTGCAGTGTCTAGATGCTCCTCTCCCCTGCAGTGTCTAGATGCCCCTCTCCCCTGTCCTGCAGTGACTAGATGCCCCTCTCCCCTGTCCTGCAGTGACTAGATGCTCCTCTCCCCTGTCCTGCAGTGACTAGATGCCCCTCTCCCCTGTCCTGCAGTGACTAGATGCTCCTCTCCCCTGCAGTGTCTAGATGCCCCTCTCCCCTGTCCTGCAGTGACTAGATGCCCCTCTCCCCTGTCCTGCAGTGACTAGATGCTCCTCTCCCCTGCAGTGTCTAGACACTCCTCTCCCCTGCAGTGACTAGATGCTCCTCTCCTCTGCAGTGACTAGACGCTCCTCTCCCCTGTCCAAAAACTAAAGTGAACTGAAAACAAGAAATCATTAACAGTAAACATTACACTCCAAAGGATTTCAAATGTAATATTATTATTATAATTATTATTATACAACGATGGGCTCCCGAGTGGCACAGCGGTCTAAGGTCACTACAGACACCCTGGTTCAAATCCAGGCTGTATCACAACCAACCGTGATTGGCGAGTCCCATAGGGCGGCGCACAATTGGCCCAGCGTCGTCCGGGGTAGGCCGTCACTGTAAATAAGAATTTCTTCTTAACTGACTAGGCTAGTTAAATAAACATACAAAAATTAAATGTGCAAATAGTTAAAGTACAAAAGACAAATAAATGAATATGGGTTGTATTTACAATGGTGTTTGTTCTTCACTGGTTGCCCTTTTCTTGTGGCAACAGGTCACAAATCTTGCTGCTGTGATGGCACACTGTGGAATTTCACCCAGTAGATATGGAGTTTATCAAAATGGAATTTATTTTCAAATTCTTTGTGGGTCTGTGTAATCTGAGGGAAATATGTGTCTCTAATATGGTCATACATTGGGCAGGAGTTTAGGAAGTGCAGCTCAGTTTCCACCTCATTTTGTGGGCAGTGTGCACATAGCCTGTCTTCTCTTGAGAGCCAGGTCTGCCTACGGCGGCCTTTCTCAATAGCAAGGCTATGCTCACTGAGTCTGTACATAGTCAAAGCTTTCCTTAAGTTTGGGTCAGTCACAGTGGTCAGGTATTCTGCCACTGTGCCACTCTCTCTCTCTTTCTCTCTCTCTCGCTCTGTCTCTCGTTCTCTCTCACTTTTTCTCTCTCTCTTTCTGTCTCTCTCTCTTTCTCTCTCTCTCGCTCTGTCTCTCGTTCTCTCTCACTTTTTCTCTCTCTCTTTCTGTCTCTCTCTCTTTCTGTCTCTCTCTCTCTCTGTGTCTCTCGCAATCTCTCTCTGTGTGTCTCTCTCTCTTTGTCTCTCTCTGTGTCTCTCTGTCTCTCTCTCTTGTCTCTCTCGCTCTCTCTTTCTCTCTCGCTCTCTCTCTCTCGCTCTCTCTCTCTCTGTAGCCTTCAGTGGTGTATATTGTTTCATTATGGCTCAGCTATAATTGAAGGAAGGCTAAACAAACACAATTATCCAGGGAGGGAGGGTGGGAGAGAGAGAGGGTGGTGGGAGAGAGAGGGGAAGAAGAGCAGGAGAGAGAGAGAGAGAGGAAAGATAGAAACGGAGAAAGAGAGGGTGAGGGGGAGAGAGAGATGGAAAGAGAGAGAGAGACAGAGAGAGAGACAGAGAGAGAGAGACAGAGACAGAGAAAAAAACAAAACGAGAGAGAGAGACCTATGTGAGCACGCTCTCCTGTGGCGGAACAGAACAGAGGTCAAAGGTTGCCGGCGGCAACGGGGTTAGAGGTCAACACGTTCTGTAGCCACGCCTCCTGATGATTAAGAGATCAGAGCAGAGAGATTTGGCCCTCAGTTCTGTCTTTGCTGCTGCTGGAGAGAGACTTTTATACAGAGGTTAGAAACATACAGAGAGACATATCAGAGCTGTTGCTGGTACAGCTGGGTCGGTCTGATACACAGACAGACAGACAGACAGACAGACAGACAGACAGACAGACAGACGGACAGACGGACAGGGACAGACGGACGGACGGACGGACGGACGGACGGACGGACGGACAGACAGGATACACATCGTCGGTTACACACACACAGACATACGGACGGACGGACAGACGGACAGACCTCTTCATAGCTTGTGGTGCTAAAGCAGAGACTTCAAGGGAGCAGAGGTTAACTATGGAACGATTCTTCAGATCTGGCCTTAAAGAGAAAACTGCAAGGTAGGGGGATACTCCATAGAAATAGAGTTCAATAAAACCCTAGCTGCAGTTACGAAGAGGATTCCTAGGCTGGGGTAAGCTACATGTGGAGGTTGCTGTTCTAGCTGGGGTAAGCTACATGTGGAGGTTGCTGTTCTAGCTGGGGTAAGCTACATGTGGAGGTTGCTGTTCTAGCTGGGGTAAGCTACATGTGGAAGTTGCTGTTCTAGCTGGGGTAAGCTACATGTGGAGGTTGCTGTTCTAGCTGGGGTAAGCTTCATGTGGAGGTTACTGTTCTAGCTGGGGTAAGCTACATGTGGAGGTTGCTGTTCTACCTGGGGTAAGCTACATGTGGAGGTTGCTGTTCTACCTGGGGTAAGCTACATGTGGAGGTTGCTGTTCTACCTGGGGTAAGCTTCATGTGGAGGTTGCTGTTCTAGCTGGGGTAAGCTACATGTGGAGTTGCTGTTCTACCTGGGGTAAGCTTCATGTGGAGGTTGCTGTTCTAGCTGGGGTAAGCTACATGTGGAGGTTGCTGTTCTACCTGGGGTAAGCTTCATGTGGAGGTTGCTGTTCTAGTTGGGGTAAGCTACATGTGGAGGTTGCTGTTCTAGCTGGGGTAAGCTTCATGTGGAGGTTGCTGTTCTAGCTGGGGTAAGCTACATGTGGAGGTTGCTGTTCTACCTGGGGTAAGCTACATGTGGAGGTTGCTGTTCTAGCTGGGGTAAGCTACATGTGGAGGTTGCTGTTCTAGCTGGGATAAGCTACATGTGGATTTTACTGTTGTAGCTGTGTGACTGTGATTGGAGGCTACTGTTGTAGCTGTGTGACTGTGATTGGAGGTTACTGTTGTAGCTGTGTGACTGTGATTGGAGGTTACTGTTGTGTAACTGTGATTGGTCAGATGAATTGCCTGCTTGCTGAAGCAACAATGTGTGTACCATTGTTTTGTGTATAATATACCTAATGTGATATTTACATAGTAGGCATTTGTAGGTAATGTTTGAGCCCCAAATGGCACCCTATTCCCTATGGGCCATGGTCTAAAGTAGTGCACTACATAGGGAATAGGATGCCATTTGGCTATGGGTCATGGTCTAAAGTAGTGCACTACATAGGGAATAGGGTGCCATTTGGCTATGGGTCATGGTCTAAAGTAGTGCACTACATAGGGAATAGGATGCCATTTAGCTATGGGTCATGGTCTAAAGTAGTGCACTACATAGGGAATAGGGTGCCATTTGGGGTGCAGATGTGATGTTCCGTGTTAGGCAGCCATACCATTAGCAATAGGTTGAGTGTCTTGGACAGCTAAATGAGGGTACTAGAGCATCTGTTAATGCCTCAGTGGTCTGTGCTCACAGATTCACACTGCCATTCATTCAATATAGCCAATACCTCCTCCCTCTCCTCTTCCTCTTCTTCTCTGTTCTCTCCTCCTCTCCTCTCCTTTCCCTTCTCTCCTCTCCTCCTCCTCTCCTCTCCCTTCTTCTACCCTCCTCTTCATCTTTCCTCCTCTCCTCCTCTCGTCTTCTCTCCTCGCCTCTTCTTCTCTCTTCTCCACTCCTCTCCTCTTCTCCCCTTCTCTTCTTCTCTTCTCTTCTCTTCTCTTCTCCCCTCCTTTCCTCTTCTCTCCTCCTCTCCTCTTCTCCCCTCCTCTTCTTCTCTCTTCCTCTCCTCTTCTTCTCTCTTCCTCCTCTTGTCTCCTCTTCTCCCCTCCTCTCCTCTTCTCTCCTTCTCTCATCCTCTCCTCTTCTCCCTATTACTTTAATGGGAAGCTACAGAATCCCAGAGAGCGTGTCATCTCTATCGCTTGATCTCTCTTTCCAACCCCCTGTTGACCAATAAGATGAGAGGTTCAGAGGTAACACCTGAATATCCTGGTGACACGTTTACATTCCTTCCCCCCTCCTCCCTTCCTTTCTGGTCCTGCAGTTATTTACCCCTGTAGGGTCCAGATGTTGTTATTTATGTTGATGGTATTTAGTCAGGCTGTGGGATGTTTGTTCTGTTTCTTCTTCTTGTTCCTGATTCTACCCAGAGTATTTCAACACTATCACAATATTTGCTTTTTGACGACTTTTTGCTTTTTGACGACTCTTCAAAATAGAAAAACATGCTCCCTGCCTGCCGATGCCCGATGCCTTATCATAATTGTCCAGTGAGCTATATGATGTTGTTACGTAAGCAATCGTGTTGCTGGACTGAAGTAAAGCAAGCGAGTCACCATCAGAGGCAGAGTGTACAGACAGTCCCAGCTAGCAGCGTAGAGAACAGGCAGTCCCAGCTAGGCTAGCAGCGTAGTGAACAGGCAGTCCCAGCTAGCAGCGTAGAGAACAGGCAGTCCCAGCTAGCAGCGTAGAGAACAGGCAGTCCCAGCTAGCAGCGTAGAGAACAGACAGTCCCAGCTAGCAGCGTAGTGAACAGACAGTCCCAGCTAGCAGCGTAGAGAACAGACAGTCCCAGCTAGCAGCGTAGAGAACAGGCAGTCCCAGCTAGCAGTGTAGAGAACAAGCAGTCCCAGCTAGCAGCGTAGAGGACAAGCAGTGCCAGCTAGCAGCGTAGTGAACAGACAGTCCCAGCTAGCAGCGTAGAGAACAGGCAGTCCCAGCTAGCAGCGTAGAGAACAGGCAGTCCCAGCTAGCAGCGTAGAGAACAGACAGTCCCAGCTAGCAGCGTAGAGAACAGGCAGTCCCAGCTAGCAGCGTAGAGAACAGGCAGTCCCAGCTAGCAGCGTAGAGAACAGACAGTCCCAGCTAGCAGCGTAGAGGACAAGCAGTCCCAGCTAGCAGCGTAGAGAACAGGCAGTGCCAGCTAGCAGCGTAGAGAACAGGCAGTGCCAGCTAGCAGCGTAGAGGACAAGCAGTCCCAGCTAGCAGCGTAGAGAACAGGCAGTGCCAGCTAGCAGCGTAGAGAACAGGCAGTGCCAGCTAGCAGCGTAGAGAACAGACAGTCCCAGCTAGCAGCGTAGAGAACAGACAGTCCCAGCTAGCAGCGTAGAGAACAGGCAGTGCCAGCTAGCAGCGTAGAGGACAAGCAGTGCCAGCTAGCAGCGTAGAGAACAAGCAGTCCCAGCTAGCAGTGCCAGTCCCAGCTAGCAGCGTAGAGGAGCTAGAGCGTAGAGAACAGTCCCAGCTAGCAGCGTAGAGAACAGGCAGTGCCAGCTAGCAGCGTAGAGGACAAGCAGTGCCAGCTAGCAGCAGTCCCAGCTAGAACAGACAGTCCCAGCTAGCAGCGTAGAGAACAGGCAGTGCCAGCTAGCAGCGTAGAGGACAAAGCAGTGCCAGCTAGCAGCGTAGAGAACAAGCAGTCCCAGCTAGCAGCGTAGAGAACAGCGTAGCAGCGTAGAGAGGACAGACAGTCCCAGCTAGCAGCGTAGTGAACAAGCAGTGCCAGCTAGCAGCGTAGAGAACAGAGCAGTCCCAGCTAGCAGCGTAGAGGACAAGCAGTCCCAGCTAGCAGCAGTCCCAGCTAGAGGACCAGCTAGCAGTCCCAGCTAGCAGCGTAGAGAACAAGCAGTCCCAGCTAGCAGCGTAGAGAACAGGCAGTGCCAGCTAGCAGCGTAGAGAACAAGCAGTCCCAGCTAGCAGCGTAGAGGACAGACAGTCCCAGCTAGCAGCGTAGTGAACAAGCAGTGCCAGCTAGCAGCGTAGAGAACAGACAGTCCCAGCTAGCAGCGTAGAGGACAAGCAGTCCCAGCTAGCAGCGTAGAGGACAAGCAGTCCCAGCTAGCAGCGTAGAGAACAAGCAGTCCCAGCTAGCAGCATAGAGAACAGGCAGTGCCAGCTAGCAGCGTAGAGAACAGGCAGTCCCAGCTAGCAGCGTAGAGGACAAGCAGTCCCAGCTAGCAGCGTAGAGAACAGGCAGTGCCAGCTAGCAGCGTAGAGAACAGGCAGTGCCAGCTAGCAGCGTAGAGGACAAGCAGTGCCAGCTAGCAGCGTAGAGAACAGGCAGTGCCAGCTAGCAGCGTAGAGGACAGACAGTCCCAGCTAGCAGCGTAGAGGACAGACAGTCCCAGCTAGCAGCGTAGAGAACAGGCAGTGCCAGCTAGCAGCGTAGAGGACAAGCAGTGCCAGCTAGCAGCGTAGAGAACAGACAGTCCCAGCTAGCAGCGTAGAGAACAGGCAGTGCCAGCTAGCAGCGTAGAGGACAAGCAGTCCCAGCTAGCAGCGTAGAGAACAAGCAGTCCCAGCTAGCAGCGTAGAGGACAGACAGTCCCAGCTAGCAGCGTAGTGAACAAGCAGTGCCAGCTAGCAGCGTAGAGAACAGACAGTCCCAGCTAGCAGCGTAGAGGACAAGCAGTCCCAGCTAGCAGCGTAGAGAACAAGCAGTCCCAGCTAGCAGCGTAGAGAACAGGCAGTGCCAGCTAGCAGCGTAGAGAACAAGCAGTCCCAGCTAGCAGCGTAGAGAACAAGCAGTCCCAGCTAGCAGCGTAGTGAACAGGCAGTCCCAGCTAGCAGCGTAGAGAACAGGCAATCCCATCTAGCAGCGTAGTGAACAGGCAATCCCATCTAGCAGCGTAGAGAACAGGCAATCCCATCTAGCAGCGTAGAGAACAGACAGTCCCAGCTAACAGCGTAGAGAACAGACAGTCCCAGCTAGCAGCGTAGAGAACAGGCAATCCCGGCTAGCAGCGTAGTGAACAGGCAATCCCATCTAGCAGCGTAGAGAACAGGCAATCCCATCTAGCAGCGTAGAGAACAGACAGTCCCAGCTAACAGCGTAGAGAACAGACAGTCCCAGCTAGCAGCGTAGAGAACAGACAGTCCCATCTAGCAGCGTAGAGAACAGACAGTCCCGGCTAGCAGCGTAGAGAACAGGCAGTCCCAGCTAGCAGCGTAGAGAACAGGCAGTCCCGGCTAGTCCCCCAGCTAGCAGCGTAGTGAGGCAACCCAGGCAATCCCGGCTAGCAGTCCCAGCTAGCGTAGAGAACAGGCAATCCCGGCTAGCAGTGTAGAGAACAGGCAGTCCCAGCTAGCAGCGTAGAGAACAGGCAGTCCCAGCTAGCTAGCAGCAGTCCCAGCTAGAACAGGCAGTCCCAGCTAGCTAGCAGCAGTCCCAGCTAGCAGCGTAGAGAACAGGCAGTCCCAGCTAGCAGCGTAGAGAACAGGCAGTCCCAGCTAGCAGCGTAGAGAACAGACAGTCCCAGCTAGCAGCGTAGAGAACAGGCAGTCCCAGCTAGCAGCGTAGAGAACAGGCAGTCCCAGCTAGCAGCGTAGTGAACAGGCAGTCCCAGCTAGCAGCGTAGAGAACAGGCAGTCCCAGCTAGCAGCGTAGAGAACAGGCAGTCCCAGCTAGCAGCGTAGAGAACAGGCAGTCCCAGCTAGCAGCGTAGTGAACAGGCAGTCCCAGCTAGCAGCGTAGAGAACAGGCAGTCCCAGCTAGCAGCGTAGAGAACAGGCAGTCCCAGCTAGCAGCGTAGAGAACAGGCAGTCCCGGCTAGCATTGTATGACAGTGACAAAATCAGAATACATGTGTTTGATTCTCATATCTATGGAGGCTGTTGGTGCCTGTGTGTGAGTCAGGGACTGATGAGTTAAAATATGGCCAGAGAGGAAAGGGGTGTGACAGTTCAGATTAGACGAATACAGCACATTGACTACATACTTGTTTGACACGTGAATTAGCCTTAAAGGAGAACTCCTCCCAATAAACAGCCGGTGTCATGCGTTTTACATCCTGCGATGCAAAAGCCTGGTATCGAACCAGGATCTGTAGTGACTTAACTAGCACCTCTCTGGTCATACTTTGACATAGACTCAGGATCTTAATTTGATCACTCCTTTGTTGCTGAGAATTTTCCCGTACAGTTAGAAATGCACATGTAGTGTATTCAACGTTTTAAAAAGGTTTCTAAAGTCTGTAATTTCCACTTTAAAACGTCAGACTTGATTTGTGCTAACGAAGAATGTCCATTAACTACAATCCACTTAATAATTCCCATTTCCTGTTGCTGTAGGATTATTTTCCTGCTGTAGCAAACTGGCTCAAATTAAGGTCCCACATCTGTATTTGCATCAGAGTTCCTTTTCTTGAATAAATGTTTGTTAGCGTGTATAGTCCACATTAGACAATGACAGCATTTTGACAAGGCATACTTGGTCCCATAATTAGCCTTTTAAGGTCAAAGTTATGTGTCGGTCTTTAGAAATAGATTTGCATTAGACCTCTCTGTGTATATTTTGATTGATAGCATGACAACAGAGTTACAAAATGTTTTGGTCCCGTACTCTGAATTAACCTTTAGGGTTAAAGTAATGTTATGGTCCTTCAGTAATCAGATCACAAGTTCCGTGTGTCCAGTAACGTGATGTGATGTTTGTTAGCATGTACTAACTGTGTGTATCTCTGTGCATGTGAACATGGTCACCATGATGTGTCCTGCATCCCAAATGGCCCCCTATTCCCTACATAGTACACTACTGGCACCCTATTCCTTTCATAGTACACTACTGGCACCCTATTCCCTACATAGTGCACTACTTTAGACCAGGGCCCATAGGACCCCATAGGGTTCTGGTCTAAAGTAGTGCCATAAATAGGGTATAAGGTGCCATTTGGGACACAGTCATAGACATGGTGCTATGCTTGCCAGCTCCTCCCTGTGACAGGGGCTTTGTAGGCATGACTAATCAGTATACAGCCTAGGGGGAGATGCTAAAAGCCTGCTGGTCCCCTGGAGGGCTAGGAGGGGGCTGGGAGAGGGCTGGGAGAGGGCTAGGAGAGGGCTAGGAGAGGGCTAAGAGAGGGCTAGGAGAGGGCTGGGAGAGAGGATAGGAGAGGGCTGGGAGAGGGCTAGGAGAGGGCTGGGAGAGGGCTGGGAGAGGGCTAGGAGAGGGCTAGGAGAGGGCTAAGAGAGGGCTAGGAGAGGGCTAGGAGAGGGCTGGGAGAGAGGATAGGAGAGGGCTGGGAGAGGGCTAGGAGAGGGCTGGGAGAGGGCTGGGAGAGGGCTAGGAGAGGGCTAGGAGAGGGCTGGGAGAGGGCTGGGAGAGGGCTAGGAGAGGGCTGGGAGAGGGCTAGGAGAGGGGGAGAGGGCTGGGAGAGGGCTAGGAGAGGGGATAGGAGAGGGCTAGGAGAGGACTAGGAGAGGGCTAGGAGAGGGCTGGAGAGGGCTAGGAGAGGGCTGGGAGAGGGCTAGGAGGGGCTGGGAGCGGGCTGGGAGAGGGATAGGAGAGGGGATGGGAGAGGGGATAGGAGAGGGCTGGGAGAGGGATAGGAGAAGGCTAGGAGAGGGATAAGAAAGGGCTGGGAGAGGGCTTTGAGATGGCTGGGTGGGGGTTAGGAGGGGGCTAGGAGAGGGCTGGGGGAGGGGATAGGAGAGGGGATAGGAGAGGGATAGGAGGAGGGGATAGGAGAGGGGATAGGAGAGGGATAGGGAGAGGGCTGGGAGAGGGCTAGGCGAGGGCTGGGAGAGGGCTGGGAGAGGGATAGGAGAGGGGATAGGAGAGGGCTGGGAGAGGGATAGGAGAGGGGATAGGAGAGGGCTGGGAGAGGGGATAGGAGAAGGCTAGGAGAGGGGATAGGAGAGGGCTAGGAGAGGGCTGGGAGAGGGGATAGGAGAAGGCTAGGAGAGGGATAAGAAAGGGCTGGGAGAGGGCTTTGAGATGGCTGGGTGGGGGTTAGGAGGGGGCTAGGAGAGGGCTGGGGGAGGGGATAGGAGAGGGGATAGGAGAGGGGATAGGAGAGGGCTGGGGGAGGGGATAGGAGAGGGGATAGGAGAGGGCTGGGAGAGGGGATAGGAGAGGGGCTGGGAGAGGGCTAGGCGAGGGCTGGGAGAGGGCTGGGTGGGGGTTAGGAGGGGGCTAGGAGAGGGCTGGGGAGGGGATAGGAGAGGGGATAGGAGAGGGATAGGAGAGGGGATAGGAGAGGGCTGGGAGAGGGCTGGGAGAGGGCTAGGAGAGGGCTAGGAGAGGGCTAGGAGGGGGCTAGGAGGGGCTGGGAGCGGGCTGGGAGAGGGGATAGGAGAAGGCTAGGAGAGGGGATAGGAGAGGGATAAGAAACGGCTGGGAGAGGGCTTTGAGATGGCTGGGTGGGGGTTAGGAGGGGGCTAGGAGAGGGCTGGGGGAGGGGATAGGAGAGGGGATAGGAGAGGGCTGGGAGAGGGGATAGGAGAGGGCTATGAGAGGGCTGGGAGAGGGGATAGGAGAGGGCTATGAGAGGGCTGGGAGAGGGGATAGGAGAGGGCTGGGAGAGCGGATAGGAGAGGGCTGGGAGAGGGCTAGGCGAGGGCTGGGAGAGGGCTGGGTGGGGGTTAGGAGGGGGCTAGGAGAGGGCTGGGGAGGGGATAGGAGAGGGGATAGGAGAGGGATAGGAGAGGGGATAGGAGAGGGCTGGGAGAGGGGATAGGAGAAGGCTAGGAGAGGGGATAGGAGAGGGCTAGGAGAGGGCTGGGAGAGGGGATAGGAGAAGGCTAAGAAAGGGCTGGGAGAGGGCTTTGAGATGGCTGGGTGGGGGTTAGGAGGGGGCTAGGAGAGGGCTGGGTGAGGCGATAGGAGAGGGGATAGGAGAGGGATAGGAGAGGGGATAGGAGAGGGGATAGGAGAGGGATAGGAGAGGGATAGGAGAGGGCTGGGGGAGGGGATAGGAGAGGGCTGGGAGAGGGAATAGGAGAGGGCTGGGAGAGGGATAGGAGAGGACTGGGAGAGAGGATAGGAGAGGGCTGGGAGAGGGAATAGGAGAGGGCTGGGAGAGGGAATAGGAGAGGGGATAGGAGAGGGCTGGGAGAGGGGATAGGAGAGGGATAGGAGAGGGCTGGGAGAGGGGATAGGAGAGGGCTATGAGAGGGCTGGGTGGGGGTTAGGAGAGGACTGGGAGAGAGGATAGGAGAGGGCTGGGAGAGGGGATAGGAGAGGACTGGGAGAGAGGATAGGAGAGGGCTGGGAGAGGGAATAGGAGAGGGGATAGGAGAGGACTGGGAGAGAGGATAGGAGAGGGCTGGGAGAGAGGATAGGAGAGGGCTTGGAGAGGGAATAGGAGAGGGGATAGGAGAGGGCTGGGAGAGGGGATAGGAGAGGGCTATGAGAGGGCTGGGAGAGGGGATAGGAGAGGGCTGGGAGAGAGGATAGGAGAGGGCTGGGAGAGGGAATAGGAGAGGGCTGGGAGAGGGAATAGGAGAGGGATAGGAGAGGGCTGGGAGAGGGGATAGGAGAGGGCTGGGAGAGGGAATAGGAGAGGGATAGGAGAGGGCTGGGAGAGGGGATAGGAGAGGGCTGGGAGAGGGAATAGGAGAGGGCTGGGAGAGGGAATAGGAGAGGGATAGGAGAGGGCTGGGAGAGGGGATAGGAGAGGGCTATGAGAGGGCTGGGTGTGGGCTGGGAGGGAGCTGGGAACACCCACTCACATGTTCAGAGGGGAGAGGAGAGAGTGCTCTCCTTTATTAACATGTTCAGAGGACAGACTGTGTCCATCTGCATTTCAGTAGAGTGGTATATAAATGGTATAAGGACCTTTATAGCAGAGTACTCAGTCATGAGTACCAGTAATATCGGTAACATACAGTCAAGTACTCTAAAGTAAAGTGCAGCCCCTCCTTTGTACAGGTACCAGAGCAGCCCACATGCCCATCCATTTAGACTCGTACATACAGGTACCTGATGGGAAAGTACAGGTGATTAGCTACAGCTAGCAGCATGAACCTGGGACCTCAGCACTGAGTGCTCTGCTTCAAAACAGGTGTTCACATCTCATCTCTACCAGCCAACCTCCATCTCCTCCGTGGCAAACACGTTTCATTCTAATGGATATTTTAAACGTTCTGATGATTTGTGACGGCACATTTAATGGGACTTATAAAATATTTGGATGATTTGTGTTGGCATGCACCGACACCGCAGAATAGAACCTGGAATTGTGGATAATTTATGTTCGTTGACCATTGGAATGAAAATGTTAGATAGTTCTCAGATTGCCTGGAGGATGGAGAGAGGATGGATGGAGGGAAGATGGAGGGAGTGACGAGGATAGAGGGAGGGGGGATGGATGGATGGAGGAAGGGATGGAGGGAGAGAGGATGGAGGGAAGCTGGGGGGACGGATGGAGGTCGGGAGGGATGGATGGATGGAAGATAGAGGGATGGAGGGAGAGAGGATAGCGGTAGGGACGGAGGGAGGGAGGGAGGGATGGATGGAGGAAGGGATGAAGGGAGAGAGGATAGCGGGAGGGAGGGAGGGATGGAGGAAGGGAGGGACGGATGGAGGGAGAGAGAGAGAGGATGGAGCGAGGGATGAAGGGAGAGAGGATAGCGGTAGGGAGGGATGGAGGGAGAGAGAGAGAGAGAGAGAAGATGGAGCGAGGGATGAAGGGAGAGAGGATAGCGGTAGGGAGGGATGGAGGAAGGGATGGAGGGAGAGAGAGAGAAGATGGAGCGAGGGATAAAGGGAGAGAGGATAGCGGTAGGGAGGGATGGAGGGAAGATGGAGGTCGGGAGGGATGGATGGAGGGAGAGAGAGAGAGAGAAGATGGAGCGAGGGATGAAGGGAGAGAGGATAGCGGTAGGGAGGGATGGAGGGAGAGAGGATAGCGGTAGGGAGGGATGGAGGGAAGATGGAGGGATGGATGGAGGAAGGGATGGAGGGAGAGAGGATAGCGGTAGCGAGGGATGAAGGGAGAGAGGATAGCGGTAGGGAGTCTATAAAAGGCCTTGGCCTGATACAGCAGTTAAAACGAGGACGGAGATTAAACTAGCCTGGCTAACTATCTGGTTGGACCTTTCTAGAGTTTAACCTTTACAGACTGAGACTCTGTTAAGTCTGAATGAGACTGTAATACCTGTCTAGCAATTGCATCTAGTTAAACGGGGAGGAACTGGTTCTTACACCATTGGGCGAGTCTATATATATATATATATATATACTGTTAGGGACTTCTATGAAATCATTATTATCAGATGAATATCAATGAAAGCATCAGTACTGGGATGTGACAGGCTGGAATTTTTTTATTTAATTTATTTTTTAATTAAATGTCTGCTCAGCCCACAGTCCACACACTCTACATATGTAATGTATACAATAACTATGTATCTATACTATGATCCTCCCATTCTATGGAATGCCCACCTCCCTCATATGTCGTCAGGGTAACCTAGTGGTTAGAGTGTTGGACTAGTAACTGGAAGGTTGCAAGTTCAAACCCCCGAGCTGACAAGGTACAAATCTGCCGTTCTGCCCCTGAACAAGGCAGTTAACCCACTGTTCCTAGGCCGTTATTGAAAATAAGAATTTGTTCTTATCAACTGACTTGCCTAGTTAAATAAAAATAAACCTCTGCAAAAATGTTTTGCTTGGTTCTTCAATGATAGACGGAACAAATAAGGTTGACATTGATTCAAAACCAGTAAAGACCAACAAAATCCAACTTATGGGGGGGAAACCATATGGTTCTCGGGAACACTTAAAGAGATTGTTAGCAGATGTGGTTTTCTTGCAAGAGTTACATTTTACAAAGATAAATGGAATATTTAAAGAGGAGCTGGGTTGGACAGGCCTATACTGCCACCTGCTGTACTAACAGCAGAGGTGTAGCAATCCTGATAAATAAGACAACACCTGTTTCCCTTTTATCCCAGCACATGGAACAAGAAGGACATTTTTTGTGGGGGGGAATTGCACCTTACAGGGTGAAAAATATACTAGGACTGGAGGTGTTAGCATGGAGACACTAGGACTGGAGGTGTTTGCATGGAGACACTAGGGCTGGAGGTGTTAGCATGGAGACACTAGGACTGGAGGTGTTAGCATGGAGACACAAGGACTGTTAGCATGGAGACACTAGGACTGGAGGTGTTAGCATGGAGACACTAGGACTGGAGGTGTTAGCATGGAGACACTAGGACTGGAGGTGTTTGCATGGAGACACTAGGACTGGAGGTGTTAGCATGGAGACACAAGGACTGTTAGCATGGAGACACTAGGACTGTTAGCATGAAGACACTAGGACTGTTAGCATGGAGACACTAGGACTGTTAGCATGGAGACACTAGGACTGTTAGCATGGAGACACTAGGACTGGAGGTGTTAGCATGGAGACACTAGGACTGGAGGTGTTAGCATGGAGACACTAGGACTGGAGGTGTTAGCATGGAGACACTAGGACTGTTAGCATGGAGACACTAGGACTGTTAGCATGGAGACACTAGGACTGGAGGTGTTAGCATGGAGACACTAGGACTGTTAGCATGGAGACACTAGGACTGGAGGTGTTAGCATGGAGGGACTGTTAGCATGGAGACACTAGGACTGTTAGCATGGAGACACTAGGACTGGAGGTTTAGCATGGAGACAGCTGGAGGTGTTAGCTAGGAGGTGTTTGCATGGAGACACAGGAGTTGCATGGAGGCTGTTAGCATGGAGACACTAGGGACTGGAGTTGGACAGGCCTATAGCATGCTGAGACACTAGGAGGCATCCTGATAAATAAGACAACACCTGTTTCCCTTTTATAGCACATGGAGACACTAGGACTGGCAGGTAGGACTGGAGGTTAGCATGGAGACACTAGGACTGGAGGTGTTTGCATGGAGACACTAGGACTGGAGGTTAGCATGGAGACACTAGGACTGGAAGGTTTAGCATGGAGACACTAGGACTGTTAGCATGGAGACACTAGGACTGGAGGTGTAGCATGGAGACACTAGGACTGGAGGTTTAGCATGGAGACACTAGGACTGGAGGTTTTGCATGGAGACACTAGGACTGGAGGTGTTAGCATGGAGACACAAGGACTGTTAGCATGGAGACACTAGGACTGTTAGCATGAAGACACTAGGACTGTTAGCATGGAGACACTAGGACTGTTAGCATGGAGACACTAGGACTGTTAGCATGAAGACACTAGGACTGTTAGCATGGAGACACTAGGACTGGAGGTGTTAGCATGGAGACACTAGGACTGGAGGTGTTAGCATGGAGACACTAGGACTGGAGGTGTTAGCATGGAGACACTAGGACTGTTAGCATGGAGACACTAGGACTGTTAGCATGGAGACACTAGGACTGGAGGTGTTAGCATGGAGACACTAGGACTGTTAGCATGGAGACACTAGGACTGGAGGTGTTAGAACATGGACTGACATGGAGACACTAGGACTGTTAGCATGGAGACACTAGGACTGTTAGCATGGAGACACTAGGACTGGAGGTTTAGCATGGAGACACTAGGACTGGAGGTGTTAGCATGGAGACACTAGGACTGGAGGTGTTAGCATGGAGACACTAGGACTGTTAGCATGGAGACACTAGGACTGGAGGTGTTAGCATGGAGACACTAGGACTGTTAGCATGGAGACACTAGGACTGTTAGCATGGAGACACTAGGACTGTTAGCATGGAGACACTAGGACTGGAGGTGTTAGCATGGAGACACTAGAACTGGAGGTGTTTGCATGGAGACACTAGGACTGGAGGTGTTAGCATGGAGACACTAGGACTGGAGGTGTTAGCATGGAGACACACTAGGGCTGTTAGCATGGAGACACTGGGGACTGTTAGCATGGAGACACTAGGACTGTTAGCATGGAGACACTAGGACTGGAGGTGTTAGCATGGAGACACTAGGACTGTTAGCATGGGGACACTAGGGCTGTTAGCATGGAGACACTGGGACTGGAGGTGTTAGCATGGAGACACTAGGACTGTTAGCATGGAGACACTAGGACTGTTAGCATGGAGACACTAGGACTGTTAGCATGGAGACACTAGGACTGTTAGAGGTGGACTGTTAGCATGGAGACACTAGACTGTTAGCATGGAGACACTAGGACTGTTAGCATGAAGACACTAGGACTGTTAGCATGGAGACACTAGGACTGTTAGAGGAGACACTGGACTGGAGGTGTTAGGAGACACTGGAATGGACACTAGGACTGTTAGCATGGAGACACTAGGACTGTTAGCATGGAGACACTAGGACTGGAGGTGTTAGCATAGCATGGAGACACTAGGACTGTTAGCATGGAGACACTAGGACTGTTAGCATGGAGACACTAGGACTGTTAGCATGGAGACACTAGGACTGTTAGCATGGAGACACTAGGACTGTTAGCATGGAGACACTAGGACTGTTAGCATGGAGACACTAGACACTAGACTGGAGGTGTTAGCATGGAGACACTAGGACTGGAGGTGTAGCATGGAGACACTAGGACTGGAGGTGTTTGCATGGAGACACTAGGACTGGAGGTGTTAGCATGGAGACACAAGGACTGACTGGAGGGACTGTTAGCATGAAGACACTAGGACTGTTAGCATGGAGACACTAGGACTGTTAGCATGGAGACACTAGGACTGTTAGCATGGAGACACTAGGACTGTTAGCATGGAGACACTAGGACTGGAGGTGTTAGCATGGAGACACTAGGACTGGAGGTGTTAGCATGGAGACACTAGGACTGGAGGTGTTAGCATGGAGACACTAGGACTGTTAGCATGGAGACACTAGGACTGTTAGCATGGAGACACTAGGACTGGAAGTTTGCATGGAGACATGGAGACACTAGGACTGGAGGTGTTAGCATGGAGACACTAGGACTGTTAGCATGGAGACACTAGGACTGTTAGGTGGAGACACTAGGACTGTTAGGCATGGAGACACTAGGACTGGAGGTGTTTGCATGGAGACACTAGGACTGTTAGCATGGAGACACTAGGACTGTTAGCATGGAGACACTAGGACTGGAGACACTAACACTGGACTGTTAGCATGGAGACACTAGGACACTGGGACTGGAGGTGTTAGCATGGAGACACTAGGACTGTTAGCATGGAGACACTAGGACTGTTAGCTGGAGGGACTGTTAGCATGGAGACACTAGGACTGTTAGCATGGAGACACTAGGACTGTTAGCATGGAGACACTAGGACTGTTAGCATGGAGACACTAGGACTGTTAGCATGGAGACACTAGGACTGTTAGCATGGAGACACTAGGACTGTTAGCATGGAGACACTAGGACTGTTAGCATGGAGACACTAGGACTGGAGGTGTTAGCATGGAGACACTAGGACTTTTAGAATGGAGACACTAGGACTGTTAGCATGGAGACACTAGGACTGTTGGCATGGAGACACTAGGACTGTTAGCATGGAGACACTAGGACTGGAGGTGTTAGCATGGAGACACTAGGACTGTTAGCATGGAGACACTAGGACTGTTAGCATGGAGACACTAGGACTGTTAGCATGGAGACACTAGGACTGGAGGTGTTAGCATGGAGACACTAGGGCTGTTAGCATGGAGACACTAGGACTGGAGGTGTTAGCATGGAGACACTAGGACTGTTAGCATGGAGACACTAGGACTGGAGGTGTTAGCATGGAGACACTAGCATGGGAGACACTAGGACTGGAGGTGTTTGCATGGAGACACTAGGACTGTTAGCATGGAGACACTAGAACTGGACTGTTAGCATGGAGACACTAGGACTGTTAGCATGGAGACACTAGGACTGTTAGCATGGAGACACTAGGACTGTTAGCATGAAGACACTAGGACTGTTAGCATGGAGACACTAGGACTGGAGGTGTTAGCATGGAGACACTAGGACTGGAGGTGTTAGCATGGAGACACTAGGACTGGAGGTGTTAGCATGGAGACACTAGGACTGTTAGCATGGAGACACTAGGACTGTTAGCATGGAGACACTAGGACTGGAGGTGTTAGCATGGAGACACTAGGACTGTTAGCATGGAGACACTAGGACTGGAGGTGTTAGCATGGAGACACTAGGACTGTTAGCATGGAGACACTAGGACTGTTAGCATGGAGACACTAGGACTGTTAGCATGGAGACACTAGGACTGGAGGTGTTAGCATGGAGACACTAGAACTGGAGGTGTTTGCATGGAGACACTAGGACTGTTAGCATGGAGACACTAGGACTGGAGGTGTTAGCATGGAAACACTAGGACTGTTAGCATGGGGACACTAGGGCTGTTAGCATGGAGACACTGGGACTGGAGGTGTTAGCATGGAGACACTAGGACTATTAGCATGAAGACACTAGGACTGTTAGCATGGAGACACTAGGACTGTTAGCATGGAGACACTAGGACTGTTAGCATGGAGACACTAGGACTGTTAGCATGAAGACACTAGGACTGTTAGCATGGAGACACTAGGACTGTTAGCATGGAGACACTAGGACTGTTAGCATGAAGACACTAGGACTGTTAGCATGGAGACACTAGGACTGTTAGCATGGAGACACTAGGACTGGAGGTGTTAGCATGGAGACACTAGGACTTTTAGAATGGAGACACTAGGACTGTTAGCATGGAGACACTAGGACTGTTGGCATGGAGACACTAGGACTGTTAGCATGGAGACACTAGGACTGGAGGTGTTAGCATGGAGACACTAGGACTGTTCGCATGGAGACACTAGGACTGTTAGCATGGAGACACTAGGACTGTTAGCATGGAGACACTAGGACTGTTAGCATGGAGACACTAGGGCTGTTAGCATGGAGACACTAGGACTGGAGGTGTTAGCATGGAGACACTAGGACTGTTAGCATGGAGACACTAGGACTGGAGGTGTTAGCATGGAGACACTATGACTGGAGGTGTTTGCATGGAGACACTAGGACTGTTAGCATGGAGACACTAGGACTGTTAGCATGGAGACACTAGGGCTGTTAGCATGGAGACACTAGGACTGGAGGTGTTAGCATGGAGACACTAGGGCTGTTAGCATGGAGACACTAGGACTGGAGGTGTTAGCATGGAGACACTAGGACTGGAGGTGTTAGCATGGAGACACTAGGGCTGTTAGCATGGAGACACTAGGACTGGAGGTGTTAGCATGGAGACACTAGGACTGTTCGCATGGAGACACTAGGACTGGAGGTGTTTGCATGGAGACACTAGGACTGTTGGAGACACTAGGACTGTTAGCATGGAGACACTAGGACTGGAGGTGTTTGCATGGAGACACTAGGGCTGTAGCATGGAGACACTGGGACTGGAGGTGTTAGCATGGAGACACTAGGACTGTTAGCATGAAGACACTAGGACTGTTAGCATGGAGACACTAGGACTGTTAGCATGGAGACACTAGGACTGGAGGTGTTAGCATGGAGACACTAGGACTGTTAGCATGGAGACACTAGGACTGTTAGCATGGAGACACTAGGACTGTTAGCATGGAGACACTAGGACTGGAGGTGTTAGCATGGAGACACTAGGACTGTTAGCATGGAGACACTAGGACTGGACTGGACACTAGGACTGTTAGCATGGAGACACTAGGACTGTTAGCATGGAGACACTAGGACTGGAGGTGTTAGCATGGAGACACTAGGACTGGAGGTGTTAGCATGGAGACACTAGGACTGTTAGCATGGAGACACTAGGACTGGAGACACACTAGGACTGTTAGATGGAGACACTAGGACTGGAGCATGGAGACACTAGGACTGTTAGCATGGAGACACTAGGACTGGAGGTGTTAGCATGGAGACACTAGGACTGGAGGTGTTAGCATGGATACACTAGGGCTGTTAGCATGGAGACACTAGGACTGGAGGTGTTAGCATGGAAACACTAGGACTGTTAGCATGGAGACACTAGGACTGTTAGCATGGAGACACTAGGACTGGAGGTGTTAGCATGGATACACTAGGAATGTTAGCATGGAGACACTAGGACTGGAGATGTTAGCATGGAGACAATAGGACTGGAGGTGTTAGCATGGATACACTAGGGCTGTTAGCATGGAGACACTAGGACTGGAGGTGTTAGCATGGAAACACTAGGACTGTTAACATGGAGACACTAGGACTGTTAGCATGGAGACACTAGGACTGGAGGTGTTTGCATGGAGACACTAGGGCTGTTAGCATGGAGACACTAGGACTGGAGGTGTTAGCATGGAGACACTAGGACTGTTAGCATGGAAACACTCGGACTGTTAGTATGGAGACACTAGGACTGGAGGTGTTAGCATGGAGACACTAGGACTAGAGGTGTTAGCATGGAGACACTATGACTGGAGGTGTTAGCATGGAGACACTAGGACTGGAGGTGTTAGCATGGAGACACTAGGACTGTTCGCATGGAGACACTAGGACTGTTAGCATGGAGACACTAGGACTGTTTGCATGGAGACACTAGGACTGGAGGTGTTAGCATGGAGACACTAGGACTGTTAGCATGGAGACACTAGGACTGGAGGTGTTAGCATGGAGACACTAGGACTGTTAGCATGGAGACACTAGGACTGGAGGTGTTAGCATGGAGACACTAGGACTGGAGGTGTTAGCATGGAGATACTAGGACTGTTAGCATGGAGACACTAGGACTGTTAGCATGAAGACACTAGGACTGTTAGCATGGAGACACTAGGACTGTTAGCATGGAGACACTAGGACTGGAGGTGTTAGCATGGAAACACTAGGACTGTTAGCATGGAGACACTAGGACTGGAGGTGTTAGCATGGAGACACTAGGACTGTTAGCATGGAGACACTAGGACTGGAGTTGTTAGCATGGAGGCACTAGGACTGTTAGCATGGATACACTAGGACTGTTAGCATGGAGACACTAGGACTGGAGGTGTTAGCATGGAAACACTAGGACTGTTAGCATGGAGACACTAGGACTGGAGGTGTTTGCATGGAGACACTAGGAGTGTTTGCATGGAGACACTAGGACTGTTAGCATGGAGACACTAGGACTGGAGGTGTTTGCATGGAGACACTAGGACTGTTAGCATGGAGACACTAGGGCTGGAGGTGTTAGCATGGACACACTAGACACATGGAGGGACTGGAGGTGTTAGCATGGAGACACTAGGACTGTTAGCATGGAGACACTAGGACTGGAGGTGTTAGCATGGAGACACTAGGACTGTTGGCATGGAGACACTAGGACTGTTAGCATGGAGGGACTGTGTAGCATGGACACACTAGTACTGTTAGCATGGAGACACTAGGACTGGAGGTGTTAGCATGGAGACACTAGGACTGTTAGCATGGAGACACTAGGACTGTTAGCATGGAGACACTAGGACTGGAGGTGTTAGCATGGACACACTAGGACTGGAGGTGTTAGCATGGAGACACTAGGACTGTTAGCATGGAGACACTAGGACTGGAGGTGTTAGCATGGACACACTAGTACTGTTAGCATGGAGACACTAGGACTGGAGGTGTTAGCATGGAGACACTAGGACTGTTAGCATGGAGACACTATGACTGGAGGTGTTAGCATGGAGACACTAGGACTGTTAGCATGGAGACACTAGGACTGTTAGCATGGAGACACTAGGACTGGATGGAGACACTGTTGTTAGCATGGAGACACTAGGACTGGAGGTGTTTGCATGGAGACACTAGGAGTGTTAGCATGGAGACACTAGGACTGTTAGCATGGAGACACTAGGACTGGAGGTGTTTGCATGGAGACACTAGGACTGTTAGCATGGAGACACTAGGACTGGAGGTGTTAGCATGGAGACACTAGGACTGGAGGTGTTAGCATGGAGACACTAGGACTGTTAGCATGGAGACACTAGGACTGTTAGCATGGAGACACTAGGACTGGAGGTGTTAGCATGGAGACACTAGGACTGTTGGCACTGTTAGCATGGAGACACTAGGACTGGAGGTGTACTGTTAGCATGGAGACACTAGGACTGGAGGTGTTAGCATGGAGACACTAGGACTGTTAGCATGGAGACACTAGGACTGTTAGCATGGAGACACTAGGACTGGAGGTGTTAGCATGGAGACACTAGGACTGTTGGCATGGAGACACTAGGACTGTTAGCATGGAGACACTAGGACTGGAGGTGTTAGCATGGACACACTAGTACTGTTAGCATGGAGACACTAGGACTGGAGGTGTTACTGGAGACACTAGGACTGTTAGCATGGAGACACTAGGACTGTTAGCATGGAGACACTAGGACTGGAGGTTAGCATGGAGACACTAGGACTGGAGGTGTTAGCATGGAGACACTAGGACTGTTAGCATGGAGACACTAGGACTGTTAGCATGGAGACACTAGGACTGGAGGTGTTAGCATGGAGACACTAGGACTGGACTGTTAGCATGGAGACACTAGGACTGGAGGTGTTAGCATGGAGACACTAGGACTGTTAGCATGGAGACACTAGGACTGTTAGCATGGAGACACTAGGACTGGAGGTGTTAGCATGGAGACACTAGGACTGTTAGCATGGAGACACTAGGACTGTTAGCATGGAGGACTGTTAGCATGGAGACACTAGGACTGTTAGCATGGAGACACTAGGACTGTGTTGCATGGAGACACTAGGACTGTTAGCATGGAGACACTAGGACTGGAGGTGTTAGCACTGGACTGTTAGCATGGACACTAGGACTGTTAGCATGGAGACACTAGGACTGGAGGTGTTAGCATGGAGACACTAGGACTGTTAGCATGGAGACACTAGGACTGGAGGTGTTAGCATGGAGACACTAGGACTGTTAGCATGGAGACACTAGGACTGTTAGCATGGAGACACTAGGACTGTTATGGAGACATGGAGACACTAGGACTGTTAGGACATGGAGACACTAGGACTGGAGGTTAGCATGGAGACACTAGTACTGTTACATGGAGACACTAGGACTGTTAGCATGGAGACACTAGGACTGGAGGTGTAGCATGGAGACACTAGGACTGTTAGCATGGAGACACTAGGACTGTTAGCATGGAGACACTAGGACTGGAGGTGTTAGCATGGAGACACTAGGACTGTTAGCATGGAGACACTAGGACTGTTAGCATGGAGACACTAGGACTGGAGGTGTGTTAGCATGGAGACACTAGGACTGTTAGCATGGAGACACTAGGACTGGAGGTGTTAGCATGGAGACACTAGGAGACACTGGACTGTTAGCATGGGACTGACACTAGGACTGAGCATGGAGACACTAGGACTGGAGGTGTTTGCATGGAGACACTAGGACTGTTAGCATGGAGACACTAGGACTGGAGGTGTTAGCATGGAGACACTAGGACTGGAGGTGTTAGCATGGAGACACTAGGACTGTTAGCATGGAGACACTAGGACTGGAGGTGTTAGCATGGATACACTAGGGCTGTTAGCATGGAGACACTAGGACTGGAGGTGTTAGCATGGAAACACTAGGACTGTTAGCATGGAGACACTAGGACTGTTAGCATGGAGACACTAGGACTGGAGGTGTTAGCATGGATACACTAGGAATGTTAGCATGGAGACACTAGGACTGGAGATGTTAGCATGGAGACAATAGGACTGGAGGTGTTAGCATGGATACACTAGGGCTGTTAGCATGGAGACACTAGGACTGGAGGTGTTAGCATGGAAACACTAGGACTGTTAACATGGAGACACTAGGACTGTTAGCATGGAGACACTAGGACTGGAGGTGTTTGCATGGAGACACTAGGGCTGTTAGCATGGAGACACTAGGACTGGAGGTGTTAGCATGGAGACACTAGGACTGTTAGCATGGAAACACTCGGACTGTTAGTATGGAGACACTAGGACTGGAGGTGTTAGCATGGAGACACTAGGACTAGAGGTGTTAGCATGGAGACACTATGACTGGAGGTGTTAGCATGGAGACACTAGGACTGGAGGTGTTAGCATGGAGACACTAGGACTGTTCGCATGGAGACACTAGGACTGTTAGCATGGAGACACTAGGACTGTTTGCATGGAGACACTAGGACTGGAGGTGTTAGCATGGAGACACTAGGACTGTTAGCATGGAGACACTAGGACTGGAGGTGTTAGCATGGAGACACTAGGACTGTTAGCATGGAGACACTAGGACTGGAGGTGTTAGCATGGAGACACTAGGACTGGAGGTGTTAGCATGGAGATACTAGGACTGTTAGCATGGAGACACTAGGACTGTTAGCACTGAAGACACTAGGACTGTTAGCATGGAGACACTAGGACTGTTAGCATGGAGACACTAGGACTGGAGGTGTTAGCATGGAAACACTAGGACTGTTAGCATGGAGACACTAGGACTGGAGGTGTTAGCATGGAGACACTAGGACTGTTAGCATGGAGACACTAGGACTGGAGGTGTTAGGACTGTTAGCATGGAGACACTAGGACTGTTAGCATGGATACACTAGGACTGTTAGCATGGAGACACTAGGACTGGAGGTGTTAGCATGGAAACACTAGGACTGTTAGCATGGAGACACTAGGACTGGAGGTGTTTGCATGGAGACACTAGGAGTGTTTGCATGGAGACACTAGGACTGTTAGCATGGAGACACTAGGACTGGAGGTGTTTGCATGGAGACACTAGGACTGTTAGCATGGAGACACTAGGGCTGGAGGTGTTAGCATGGACACACTAGTACTGTTAGCATGGAGACACTAGGACTGGAGGTGTTAGCATGGAGACACTAGGACTGTTAGCATGGAGACACTAGGACTGGAGGTGTTAGCATGGAGACACTAGGACTGTTGGCATGGAGACACTAGGACTGTTAGCATGGAGACACTAGGACTGGAGGTGTTAGCATGGACACACTAGTACTGTTAGCATGGAGACACTAGGACTGGAGGTGTTAGCATGGAGACACTAGGACTGTTAGCATGGAGACACTAGTACTGTTAGCATGGAGACACTAGGACTGGAGGTGTTAGCATGGACACACTAGGACTGGAGGTGTTAGCATGGAGACACTAGGACTGTTAGCATGGAGACACTAGGACTGGAGGTGTTAGCATGGACACACTAGTACTGTTAGCATGGAGACACTAGGACTGGAGGTGTTAGCATGGAGACACTAGGACTGTTAGCATGGAGACACTATGACTGGAGGTGTTAGCATGGAGACACTAGGACTGTTAGCATGGAGACACTAGGACTGTTAGCATGGAGACACTAGGACTGTTAGCATGGAGACACTAGTACTGTTAGCATGGAGACACTAGGACTGGAGGTGTTTGCATGGAGACACTAGGAGTGTTTGCATGGATACACTAGGACTGTTAGCATGGAGACACTAGGACTGGAGGTGTTTGCATGGAGACACTAGGACTGTTAGCATGGAGACACTAGGGCTGGAGGTGTTAGCATGGACACACTAGTACTGTTAGCATGGAGACACTAGGACTGGAGGTGTTAGCATGGAGACACTAGGACTGTTAGCATGGAGACACTAGGACTGTTAGCATGGAGACACTAGGACTGGAGGTGTTAGCATGGAGACACTAGGACTGTTGGCATGGAGACACTAGGACTGTTAGCATGGAGACACTAGGACTGGAGGTGTTAGCATGGACACACTAGTACTGTTAGCATGGAGACACTAGGACTGGAGGTGTTAGCATGGAGACACTAGGACTGTTAGCATGGAGACACTAGGACTGTTAGCATGGAGACACTAGGACTGGAGGTGTTAGCATGGACACACTAGGACTGGAGGTGTTAGCATGGAGACACTAGGACTGTTGGCATGGAGACACTAGGACTGTTAGCATGGAGACACTAGGACTGGAGGTGTTAGCATGGACACACTAGTACTGTTAGCATGGAGACACTAGGACTGGAGGTGTTAGCATGGAGACACTAGGACTGTTAGCATGGAGACACTAGGACTGTTAGCATGGAGACACTATGACTGGAGGTGTTAGCATGGAGACACTAGGACTGTTAGCATGGAGACACTAGGACTGTTAGCATGGAGACACTAGGACTGTTAGCATGGAGACACTAGTACTGTTAGCATGGAGACACTAGGACTGGAGGTGTTAGCATGGAGACACTAGGACTGTTAGCATGGAGACACTAGGACTGTTAGCATGGAGACACTAGGACTGTTGGCATGGAGACACTAGGACTGTAAGCATGGAGACACTAGGACTGGAGGTGTTCGCCTGGAGACACTAGGACTGTTAGCATGGAGACACTAGGACTGTTAGCATGGAGACACTAGGACTGTTGGCATGGAGACACTAGGACTGTAAGCATGGAGACACTAGGACTGGAGGTGTTCGCCTGGAGACACTAGGACTGTTATCATGGAGACACTAGGACTGTTAGCATGGAGACACTAGGACTGTTAGCATGGAGACACTAGGACTGTTAGCATGGAGACACTAGGACTGTTGGCATGGAGACACTAGGACTGTAAGCATGGAGACACTAGGACTGGAGGTGTTCGCCTGGAGACACTAGGACTGTTAGCATGGAGACACTAGGACTGTTGGCATGGACACACTAGGACTGGAGGTGTTAGCATGGAGACACTAGGACTGTTAGCATGGAGACACTAGGACTGTTAGCATGGAGACACTAGGACTGTTAGCATGAAGACACTAGGACTGGAGGTGTTTGCATGGAGACACTAGGACTGTTGGCATGGAGACACTAGGACTGTTAGCATGAAGACACTAGGACTGGAGGTGTTTGCATGGAGACACTAGGACTGTTAGCATGGAGACACTAGGACTGGAGGTGTTAGCATGGAGACACTAGTACTGTTAGCATGGAGACACTAGGACTGTTAGCATGGAGACACTAGGACTGGAGGTGTTAGCATGGAGACACTAGGACTGTTAGCATGGAGACACTAGGACTGTTAGCATGGAGACACTATGACTGGAGGTGTTAGCATGGAGACACTAGGACTGTTAGCATGGAGACACTAGGACTGTTAGCATGGAGACACTAGGACTGTTAGCATGGAGACACTAGTACTGTTAGCATGGAGACACTAGGACTGGAGGTGTTAGCATGGAGACACTAGGACTGTTAGCATGGAGACACTAGGACTGTTAGCATGGAGACACTAGGACTGTTGGCATGGAGACACTAGGACTGTAAGCATGGAGACACTAGGACTGGAGGTGTTCGCCTGGAGACACTAGGACTGTTAGCATGGAGACACTAGGACTGTTAGCATGGAGACACTAGGACTGTTGGCATGGAGACACTAGGACTGTAAGCATGGAGACACTAGGACTGGAGGTGTTCGCCTGGAGACACTAGGACTGTTATCATGGAGACACTAGGACTGTTAGCACTGGACTGTTACACACTAGGACTGTTAGCATGGAGACACTAGGACTGTTGGCATGGAGACACTAGGACTGTAAGCATGGAGACACTAGGACTGGAGGTGTTCGCCTGGAGACACTAGGACTGTTAGCATGGAGACACTAGGACTGTTGGCATGGACACACTAGGACTGGAGGTGTTAGCATGGAGACACTAGGACTGTTAGCATGGAGACACTAGGACTGTTAGCATGGAGACACTAGGACTGTTAGCATGAAGACACTAGGACTGGAGGTGTTTGCATGGAGACACTAGGACTGTTGGCATGGAGACACTAGGACTGTTAGCATGAAGACACTAGGACTGGAGGTGTTTGCATGGAGACACTAGGACTGTTAGCATGGAGACACTAGGACTGGAGGTGTTAGCATGGAGACACTAGTACTGTTAGCATGGAGACACTAGGACTGTTAGCATGGAGACACTAGGACTGGAGGTGTTAGCATGGAGACACTAGTACTGTTATCATGGAGACACTAGGACTGGAGGTGTTAGCATGGAGACACTAGGACTGTTGGCATGGAGACACTAGGACTGCAGGTGTTAGCATGCAGGTCTGAGCAGATGTTGTTAGATTATAATGCTGGTTAACTATGATGTGGGGTGTGAATACAGTATTGTTTTACTATGGTGTTGTGTGAATGCAGTACTGGTTTACTATGGTCTTGGATGATAATGCTGGTTTACCATGGTGTTGGGTTGTGAATACAGTGCACTGTTTTTCAGAGAAGTCTTTGTTATGTGACCAGGAGCAGGATGTTAGAATAGTAATTTTTTAGTAATTTCCTCTCTGCTCTCTGGTGATGTGCTGTCTGCTGAGTGTGAAGCTAATGAAAGCTGGAGCTATCTGGCTAGCGTGTGTGCGTGTGTGAGTGTGTGTGTGTGTGTGTGTGTGTGTGTGTGTGTGTGTGTGTGTGTGTGTGTGTGTGTGTGTGTGTGTGTGTGTGCCACTGTGTGTGTTCGTGATCGTGTGTTTGCGATCGTCATTGTGTGTGTGTGTGTGTGTGTGTGTGTGTGTGTGTGTGTGTGTGTGCGTGTGCGTGTGCGATCGTCATTGTGTGTGTGTGGGTGTGTGTGTGTGTTTGTGTGTGTGTGTGCTTCCTTTTGGGGTGCAGGGAAATCGTTTTGCTCTCTGAAAGAGGGATAGCTGTGTTTCTCATGTCTCTCCTCAGCCTAGAGGAGATGTATCTCTCCCCCTACCCCATTCCCCCTACCCCCTCTTTCTTGGAGCTGCTGTCCCCTCTCTCTCGCTGGGTCAGGTAAAACACAGGGTAGTATTACAGGTCACGGTGTTGAAACCCAAACAACCTCCGCCTGCCTCCTCTATGTCGTCCTGTCTGTCTGTGTGTGTTTATGTGTTCCTGTGTCTCTGCGAGGCTCACACCTGTACCTGTCATATATCCTCTTCTTATCTGAGTTGGATGTTCTCAATGTTTCTGCCTGTTTGCTGCCTTCACACTTCCATTCACTTTCCATCTGTTCCTCATGTCACCCGCCTCTCCCTCTCTCCCCTCCTCTCCCTATCCCCTCCTCTCCCTATCCCCTCCTCTCCCCTCCTCTCCCTATCCCCTCCTCTCCCCTCCTCTCCCTATCCCCTCCTCTCCCTCTCTCCTCTTCTCTCCCTATCCTATCCCCTCCTCTCCCTCCTCTCCCTATCCCCTCCTCTCCCCTCCTCTCCCTATCCCCTCCTCTCCCCTCCTCTCCCTATCCCCTCCTCTCCCCTCCTCCTCTCCTATCTCCTCCTCTCCCCTCCTTCACCCCTCTCCCCTCTCCCTCCTCTTCCTCTTCCTCACCCCTGTCCCCTCCTCTCCCTCTCCCCTCTCTCTCCCTCTCCCCTACTTTCCCTCACCCTTCTCCCCTCCTCTCCCTCACCCTCTCCCCTCCTCTTTCTCACCCTTTTCCCCTCCTCTCCCTCTCTCTCCCTCTCCCCTCTCCCCTCCTCTCCCTCACCCCTCTCCCGCTCACCTCCTCTCCCTCACCCCCATAAACCTCAAATCTGTCCTCTATGTTTCCAGAGCCTTTGATATGCCAATCGCCCTACTTTCTGTGGCTGCACTGTGGGAGCATCAAAACTTTAGTCCACTCTGCCTCCCCATGGTTACCATTGTCTACTGCAGCCTGGTAACAACAACAGTTAGTCTCCATCATGGTTAATGTTGTCTACTGTAGCCTGGTAACAACAACAGTTAGTCTCTATCGTGGTTAATGGTGTCTACTGTAGCCTGGTAACAACAACAGTTAGTCTCCATCATGGCTAATGTTGTCTACTGTAGCCTGGTAACAACAACAGTTAGTCTCCATCATGGTTAATGTTGTCTACTGTAGCCTGGTAACAACAACAGTTAGTCTCCATCATGGTTAATGGTGTCTACTGTAGCCTGGTAACAACAACAGTCTCTATCGTGGTTAATGTTGTCTACTGTAGCCTGGTAACACAGTCATGTAGCGTAGTCATGTAGTATAGTGTAGTCATGTAGTATAGTGTAGTCATATAGTATAGTCGTAAAGTATAGTCAAATAGTACAGTATTGTCATATAGTATAGCCATATAGTATAGTATAGCCATGTAGTATAGCATAGTCATATAGTATAGTATAGTCATAAAGCCAAATAGTATAGTATAGTTATATAGTCATATAGTATAGTCATATAGTATAGTCATATAGTATAGTCGTGTAGTATGGTCATATAGTATAGCCATATACTATAGTCGTATAGTTTTGCCAAATGATATAGTATAGTCATATAGTATAGTATAGTCAAATAGTATAGTCCTGTAGTATAGTCATATAGTATAGTCAAATAGTATAGTAATATAGTATAGTCATATAGTATGGTCATATCGTAGGGTATAGTATAGTCATATAGTATAGTCATATAGTATAGTCAATTAGCATAGTAAAGTAATGTGGTATAGTCATATACTATAGTAAAATAGTATAGTATAGACATATAGTATCGTCATATAGCATAGTATAGTATAGTCATATAGTGTAGTCATATAGTATAGTCATATAGTGTGGTCATATAGTATAGTATAGTCATATACTATAGTCATATAGTATGGTCAAATATTATATTCATATAGTATAGTCATATAGTATGGTATAGTATAGTTATATAGTATGTATATTCATATAGCATAGTATTGTCATATAATGTACAGCCATATAGTATAGTATAGTCATATAGTATAGTATAGTATAGCCATATGGTATAGTATAGTATATTCATATAGTATAGTCATATAGTATAGTCATATAGTATAGTCATATAGTATGTTATAGTATAGTCATATAGTATGGTATAGTATAGTCATATAGTATAGTCATATAGTATAGTATAGTTTAGTCATATAGTATGGTATAGTATAGTTATATAGTATGTATATTCATATAGCATAGTATTGTCATATAATGTACAGCCATATAGTATAGTATAGTCATATAGTATAGTATAGTATAGCCATATGGTATAGTATAGTATATTCATATAGTATAGTATAGTCATAGAGTCATATACCATAGTCATATAGTATAGCCATATAGCATGGTCTTATAGTATAGTATAGTATCGTCATATAGTATAGTCATATAGCATGGTATAGTATAGTCTTATAGTATGTATAGTCATATAGTATAGTCATATAGTATAGTATATTATAGTATAGTCATATAGTATAGTATAGCATAGTCATATAGCATAGTATAGTATAGTCGTATATTATAGTATAGTATGGTCATATAGTATAGTATAGCCATGTAGTATAGTATAGTATAGCCATATAGTATAGTATAGTATAGTATGGCCCTATAGTATAGTCATATAGTATAGTCATATAGTATAGTATAGTCATATAGTATAGTCATATAGTATAGTATAGTCATATAGTATAGTATAGTGTGGCCATATAGTATAGTCATATAGTATAGTATAGTCAAATAGTATAGTATAGTATGGCCCTATAGTATAGTCATATAATATTGTTACGGTTTTCTTCCGTTGAAAGAGAGGAGGACCAAAATGCAGCGTGGTTATTCAAAAACATCTTTAATGAAAGATGAAAAGACGAACAGTTTACAAAAACAATAAACGTGAAAAACCGAAACAGCCCTATCTGGTGCAACAAACACAGAGACAGGAACAATCACCCACCAAATACTCAAAGAATATGGCTGCCTAAATATGGTTCCCAAATCAGAGACAACGATAAACACCTGCCTCTGATTGAGGACCACTCTAGGCAACCATAGACTTACCTAGACTACTTCACTAACCACAATCCCATGACCTAAAAAATATAAATACTAAGGCCAGGGCGTGACAGTACCCCCCCCAAAGGTGCGGACTCCCGGCCGCACACCTAAACCCATAGGGGAGGGTCTGGGTGGGCGTCTGTCCACGGTGGCGGCTCTGGCGCAGGACGTGGATCCCACTCCAACACAGTCTTAGTCCGCTTACTTCGCGTCCTTAGATTGGCGACCCTCTTCGCCGACCTTGGCCTACTAACCTTAACCAAGGGCCCCACTGGCCTGGGAGGCTGTTCCGGACTGAGGGACAGCTCAGGACTGAGGGGTAGCTCGGGACTGAGGGGTAGCTCGGGACTGAGGGGTAGCTCAAGACTGAGGGGTAGCTCAGTACTGAGAGGAAGCTCAGGACTGAGAGGAAGCTCAGGACTGAGAGGAAGCTCAGGCAGGTTGATGGCTCTGGCAGATGCTGGCTGACTGGTGGCTCTGGCAGATCCTGGCTGACTGGTGGCTCTGGCAGATCCTGGCTGACTGGCGAATCCTGGCTGAATGGAGGATCCTGGCTGAATGGCGGATGCTGGCTGAATGGCGGCTCTGGGGGATCCTAGCTGACTGGCGGATCCTAGCTGACTGGCTGATTCTGGCTGACTGGCGGCTCTGGAAGATCCTGGCTGACTGGCGGCTCTGGCGGGTCCTGGCTGACTGGCGGCTCTGGCGGATCCTGGCTGACTGGCGGCTCTGGCGGATCCTGGCTGACTGGCGGCTCTGGCTGCTCCATGCTGACTGGCGGCTCTGGCTGCTTCATGCTGACTGGCGGCTCTGGCTGCTCCATGCTGACTGGCGGCTCTGGCTGCTCCATGCTGACTGGCAGCTCTGGCTGCTCCATGCTGACGGGAGACTCTGGCGGTTCATGACAGGCGGGAGACTCTGGCGGCTCATGACAGGCGGGAGACTCTGGCGGCTCATGACAGGCGGGAGACTCTGGCGGCTCATGACAGGCGGGAGACTCTGGCGGCTCATGACAGACGGGAGACTCCGGCAGCACTGGACAGGCGGGAGACTCCGGCAGCGCTGGACAGGTGGGAGACTCCGGCAGCGCTGGACAGGCGAGGTTCACTGTAGGCCTGATGCCTGGTGCTGGCACTGGTGGTACTGGGCTGCGGACACGCACAGGAAGCCTGGTGCGGGAGCTGCCACCGGAGGGCTGGTGCGTGGAGGTGGTACTGGCTAGACCGGACCGTGCAGGCGCACTGGAGCTCTTGAGCACCGAGCCTGCCCAACCTTACCTGGTTGAATGCTCCCGGTCGCCCTGCAAGTGCAGCGAGGTGGAATAGCCCGCACTGGGCTATGCAGGCGAACCGGGAACACCGTGCGCAAGGCTGGTGCCATGTAAGCCGGCCCAAGGAGACTCACTGGAGACCAGATGCGTAGAGCTGGCTTCATGACACTTGGCTCGATGCCCACTCTAGCCCGGCCGATACGAGGAGCTGGTATGTACCGCACCGGGCTATGCACCCGCACTGGAGACACCGTGCGCTCCACAGCATAACACGGTGCCTGCCCGGTCTCTTTAGCCCCCCGGTAATTACAGGAAGTTGACGCAGGTCTCCTACCTGGCTTCGCCATACTCCCTGGGTGCCCCCCCAATACATTTTTGGGGCTGACTCTCGGACTTCCATCCGCGTCGCCGTGCTGCCTCCTCATACCAGCGCCTCTCCGCCTTCGCTGCCTGCAGCTCTTCTTTGGGGCGGCGATATTCTAAAGGACCCTGTGCCCAGGGTCCTTTACCGTACAAGATTTCCTCCCATGTCCAGTCCTCCTTGCGCTGCTCCTGCTGCCGCTGCCTGTCACCACGCCGCTTGGTCCTGTTGTGGTGGGTGATTCTGTTACGGTTCTCTTCCGTCGAAAGAGAGGAGGACCAAAATGCAGCGGGGTTATTCATAAACATCTTTAATGAAAGATGAAAAGACGAACAGTATACAAACACAATAAACGTGAAAAACCGAAACAGCCCTATCTGGTGCAACAAACACAGAGACAGGAACAATCACCCACCAAACACTCAAAGAATATGGCTGCCTAAATATGGTTCCCAATCAGAGACAACGATAAACACCTGCCTCTGATTGAGGACCACTCTAGGCAACCATAGACTTACCTAGACTACTTCACTAACCACAATCCCATGACCTACAAAAAAACCCTAGACAAAACACACCACATAAATACCCATGTCACACCCTGGCCTGACCAAAATAATAAAGAAAACCAAAAATACTAAGGCCAGGGCGTGACAAATATAGTATAGTCATATAGTATAGTTTAGTCATATAGTATAGTATAGTCAATTGTATAGTCTTATAGTTAGGTGATAATGCCAGAGAAGCAGGTGCTGGAGGCACGAGACGAAGTCGGATCTAATAAACATAGACTTCGAGGGCATTATCACTTTTATACAACGGGTTACCAACATTTTCAAATAATGATTTTCATATTTTCATTCAAATTAAATTTTGATTAATTTATTGCTGCTATTTCATCCATCCACGTAGATTATAGACCCGGCACAAATCTAGGGTTGCTACCCAAGACGGCTGGTCATTCATTCTATCGGTTCGGTTGCCAGTCGTTCAGTCTTTTTGTTCTGTATCTATGGGACTCGACCCGGTTGTTCAGTCTTTTTGTTCTGTATCTATGGACGAGACCCAGTCGTTCAGTCTTTTTGTTCTGTTTCTATGGACGAGACCCAGTCGTTCAGTCTTTTTGTTCTGTTTCTATGGACGAGACCCAGTCGTTCAGTCTGTTTGTTCTGTATCTATGGACTCGACCCAGTCGTTCAGTCTTTTTGTTCTGTATCTATGGGACTCGACCCAGTCGTTCAGTCTTTTTGTTCTGTATCTATGGACTCGACCCAGTCGTTTAGTCTTTTTGTTCTGTATCTATGGACTCGACCCAGTCGTTCAGTCTTTTTGTTCTGTATCTATGGACTCGACCCAGTCGTTCAGTCTTTTTGTTCTGTTTCTATGGACGAGACCCAGTCGTTCAGTCTGTTTGTTCTGTATCTATGGACTCGACCCAGTCGTTCAGTCTTTTTGTTCTGTATCTATGGGACTCGACCCAGTCGTTCAGTCTTTTTGTTCTGTATCTATGGACTCGACCCAGTCGTTTAGTCTTTTTGTTCTGTATCTATGGACTCGACCCAGTCGTTCAGTCTTTTTGTTCTGTATCTATGGACTCGACCCAGTCGTTTCGTCTTTTTGTTCTGTATCTATGGACTCGACCCAGTCGTTTCGTCTTTTTGTTCTGTATCTATGGGACGCGACCCAGTCGTTCAGTCTTTTTGTTCTGTATCTATGGGACGCGACCCAGTCGTTCAGTCTTTTTGTTCTGTGTCTATGGACTCGACTCAGTCTTTGGTTCTAAATGTTCCATTGCCATACTGGCTGGCAATGTTCCTATCCCTTGCTTGCTATCTAGCCAACTACAGATAACTTACAGTCATGTCAAACAGTGCAGCCAGAATAACAAAAGTAGCTGCTTTTGCATTTGTTTAAGCCGTTTCCCAGTGACATTCCTTTGTATGTATATATGGTCATGAAAATGATACTGATTCCTGATTTCCACTGGCTGATAAAACCTGCCTGCTTGTCTGTCTCATCCCGACTCCCGACACGTTCTCTACTACGGGACAGCTGGAGATCGATTTTCAATACTGAAACAATGTTGCACATGTCAGAGAGACAGACAGCAAGGTTTATATAAATCTCTGCTGTTGAAAACCAATTGCTAGTCTAAAAAAGAAATGGGAGATAATGTCTTGATGCTTTTTATAGTGGAGATCAAGTTTATAAATTGCCTGGCTGGGCTGACGAGACAGTGGATTGCACAGTGAGATGAAACAGAGGAAATGGTATTTCAACATCATAGCTTTAGCCGGTGGTACCTTGTGAGGAGGGTCATATAGTATAGTTATATACTGTGCTGTGAAAAGGTATTTGCCCCCTTCCTGATTTCTTATTTTTTTGCACATTTGTCACTTAAATGTTTCAGATCATCAAACTCATTTACATATTACACAAAGATGACCCAAGTAAACACAAAATGCAGTTTTTAAGTGATAATTTTATTTATTAAGGGAAAAAAGCTTTCTGAACCTTCTCGGCCCTATGTGACAAAGTAATTCTTAACATCTTACCTTAGAGTAGGTTTGGTACGTAGAAACAAGGTTTGGTAGGTAGAAACAGGTTTGGTAGGTAGAAACAGGTTTGGTAGGTAGAAACAGGTTTGGTAGGTAGAAACAGGTTTGGTAGGTAGAAACAGATTTGGTAGGTAGAAACAGGTTTGGTAGGTAGATCATTCCCCTGGACGCACCACCATCCAAACACACAACTAGCTCTAACCTACATACCTGAGAATGCATTGTGACTGCTCACTGCACCCCCTGAATGAAGCATGAAGGACAATAAATTATTGAAGACCTCTTCATCGATAGAGGAGGAGGGAAAGGAGGAGGGAGGTGTAGTGGAGTCAAGAGATTCTAGAATGACTTGAGTCTCTCCTTGTGTTGTCAATACTTAGAGTTCATTCATTCTCAGACCAGAGGATAGAGCCTGAACTAATTATTTTCCTCTCCTCTCAACCTCTCCACCTAGAGTAAAACTAGCCGACCCACTTTCAATGCTGTTACCTCAATTAAAAAAATAATACCAATAACACTAATTGAGAACAACCCACCCTCCCCTGTCCTTGATAACACCCCTCCTCTTCCCCCTCCTCCCCCTCATCTCTCTCTGGTGCCTGTCCGTCCATCTGTCTGTCTCTCTGTCTGTCTTGCTTTGCTTGCATTCTCTGTCTGTCTCTCTGTCAGTAGTTTTTAATCTGGTTCTGTCTGTGTCGTCTTCTGGAAATTAGTACACAATCAGTTTTCTTTCAACTTGAATTGTGATTTTTTTACTTCACAAAAATTACACAAAACATACAAGACAATACTCCTTCAAAAATAAACATCCTCTGAATTGTTGATAGACAGAATTCTGGACAGACAGACAATTTTTCTGGTGGTGGGGTGTCCTGCCTTTTCCAGGGTATTGCCCTCACTCTTTGAGAGTGACACCCGAATGACACTTGCTTATTTATGATATATGCACGTTACCAATGCCAGACATGTGCTGTGACTACACCTTCCCAAGCCACACCTTTAGAGTGTTATACTTCCTGAGTCTGGACCAATCAGTTGTCAGTATTGTAAGTGGATAAAAGTACTCCGTTGGGACACAGTTTCTATCATTCCATAACTAATATCTCCCTCTTCAGTAACACTCTAAATGTGTGTATCCTTTAGATTTACAATTCTCCTCTCCTGTATTTTTATGTTTTGTGTTATATTATGTTTGTATGTGGTATATCTACATGTCTCTCTCTCCTACTCTCTCACACTCGCTCTAGCTTTCTCTCTCTCTCTCTCTCTCTCTCTCTCTCTCTCTCTCTCTCTCTCCTCCACTCTCTCTCTCTCCTCTCCTCCACTCCCTCTCTCCTCTCCTGTCCTTCTCTCTCCTCTCCTCCACTCTCTCTCTCTCTCTCTCTCCTCCACTCTCTCTCTCCACTCCACTCTCTCTCTCTCTCTCTCTCTCTCTCTCTCTCTCTCCTCCACTCTCTCTCTCTCCACTCCCTCTCTCCTCTCCTATCATTCTCTCTCCTCCACTCTCTCTCTCTCTCTCTCCCTCTCTCTCCTCTCCTCCACTCCCTCTCTCTCCTCTCCTCCTCTCTCCTCTCCTCCACTCTCTCTCCCTCCACTCTCTCTCTCTCACTCCCTCTCTCCTCCACTCCCTCTCTCTCCTCCTCCTCCTCTCTCCTCTCCTCCACTCTCTCTCTCCTCTCCGTCTCTCCTCTCCTCCACTCCCTCTCTCTCCTCTCCTCCACTCCTCTCTCTCCTCTCCTCCTCTCTCCTCTCCTCCACTCTCTCTCTCCTCTCCTTATCTCCTCTCCTCCACTCCCTCTCTCTCCTCTCCTCCTCTCTCCTCTCCTCCACTCCCTCTCTCTCCTCTCCTCCTCTCTCTCTCTCCACTCCCTCTCTCCTCTCCTTTCCTTCTCTCATTCTGCTCTCATTCTAAATATCTCTTGACCTTGATATTTCTTCTTCTTCTTCCGGTGACTAATCTTCTTCTTATGTATTTTTAGATGTTCTCTTCTTTCCCTTTTGTAGCATATTTATTTCCTGTTTCCTGTTCATTATACTGTCTTCTTCTTCTGCCTTTATTTGGTCTTTATTCTTTGATACAAAACCTTTCCTTCTTTTGGTCTTTATTTCAATCAAACTGACAACAAAAAAACAAAGCCTTTCTTGCGTTTCCAGGCTTTCCTTCGTTCTCTCTCTCTCTCTCTCTCATTTCTCATTTCTTTCTTGCAGCTCAGTTTTTCTCCCAACGTGCTGCTGTTTTGTTAATATGTCACTCTTGGTTTCCGTCCGGAACGTTCTGTAACCTTTAACCTCACGTTGTTCATGCTATTTAACGTTGCCTGTTCTCTCTAATACAGATTCATGTTTAACTCTGCTTCTATACTTCTTTGGTGGTTGGTTCGTTCTTTCTTTCTTCGTTCCCCCATATGTCTTCTCTGCAGCCTCTAACGTGTATGTGTGTCTGCTGCTCTCTATCACGTTTCCTCTCTCTCTCTCTCTCTCTCTCTCTCTCTCTCTCTCTCTCTCTCTCTCTCTCTCTCTCTCTCTCTCTCTCTCTCTCTCTCTCTCTCTCTCTCTCTCTCTGTCTCTGTCTCTGTCTCTGTCTCTTCTCTCTGTCTCTCTCTCTCTGTCTCTCTCTGTCTCTCTCTCTCTGTCTCTCTCTGTCTCCTCTCTCTGTCTCTCTCTCTCTCTCTGTCTCTGTCTCTCTCTCTCTCTCTCTCTCTCTCTCTCTCTCTCTCTCTTTCTTTCACTTCATTTTCCGTTGTCTAACAGTGTATCGTTGCCTTACCTCTCAATGTGCCTTGACCAGTCAGTCTAACATTGCATAAACTGGGCCCTCTCACTGGCTCCTCCTCTCTCTCTCTCTCTCTCTCTCTCTCTCTCTCTCTCTCTCTCTCTTCATTATGTCCTTCTTTCTCTCTCTCCCACTCTCCTATCTTGTCTTATAAGTTTATTCGAAATGTTTTTATGTTTCTTTTTCTGGCTTTGTTTGGAAATGTTGTGATGATATTGTGTTGTTGCACAACTGGCCCCCACACTAATCTACTTCAATAACTGTCTCGACGTACAGCAGAAGGCCAGCTTTAACTGTCTCAATGGTAGTTTATAGCGTGTCAACTTTACAGTGTGCTACAAGTGTCAACTTTACAGTGTGCTACAAGTGTCAACTTTACAGTGTGCTACAAGTGTAACCTTTACAGTGTGCTACAAGTGTAAACTTTACAGTGTGCTACAAGTGTCAACTTTACAGTGTGCTACAAGTGTAAACTTGACAGTGTGCTACAAGTGTAAACTTGACAGTGTGATGCAAGTGTCAACTTTACAGTGTGCTACAAGTGTCAACTTTACAGTGTGGTACAAGTGTAAACTTTACAGTGTGCTACAAGTGTCAACTTTACAGTGTGCTACAAGTGTCAACTTTACAGTTTGGATACACTGGCTCTTTTGGTTTTGCTGTTGAATTCCCACCAATACACAGACACACACACACGCAATGTCATCAGGTCTTCTGCAAGTCAATTTACATGTCTGTCTATAGTATACATGTCACTATAGATGTCTGTCTATGTCACTGTACGTGTCTGTCTATGTCATTATACATGTCTGTCTATGTCACTATACGTGTCTGTCTATGTCACTATACGTGTCTGTCTATGTCACTATACATGTCTGTCTATGTCACTGTACGTGTCTGTCTATGTCACTATACATGTCTGTCTATGTCACTATACGTGTCTGTCTATGTCACTGTACGTGTCTATGTCACTATACGTGTCTGTCTATGTCACTATACATGTCTGTCTATGTCACTATACATGTCTGTCTATGTCACTGTACGTGTCTGTCTATGTCACTATACATGTCTGTCTATGTCACTATACGTGTCTGTCTATGTCACTGTACGTGTCTATGTCACTATACGTGTCTGTCTATGTCACTATACATGTCTGTCTATGTCACTATACGTGTCTGTCTATGTCACTATACATGTCTGTCTATGTCACTATACGTGTCTGTCTATGTCACTATACATGTCTGTCTATGTCACTGTACGTGTCTGTCTATGTCACTATACGTGTCTGTCTGGTGTGTATTGAGGTCTAGGGGGGCTTTTCTGTCAACATGTTGTTTGTTCAGGTCCTGGTACATCTAGAAAATAGTGTCTGATAGGGGCTTGTGTTCCACTCATATAACATTATGTTTCACCATTAAACTCATTTGCATGGATATCCTTGTAGGGGGTAACTAACTTATATACTAAGGGATATATGTTGGTTGTGTACTCCAGACTCAGAAACAATCTTAAAATCAGACAGGGCTCTAACATCAAATATATTGAGTTAGCACACCCTGGGCCTGCGTGTTTTGGAAGTCACCTCGTCCCGTTCCGACCCTTCTCTCTCTCTCTCTCTCTGTGGAGTCTGGAGTCAGCCCCATGGTCACCCTGTCCTCTCTCTCTACAGGGGCGTGTCCAACAAGCCAGGCAACAGTCCCAAGGGCCACCCCCCCGACGGACACTCCTCAGTCACCGATCTGGCCAACTCTCTCACCGGAGACATGGTCATGGTACGACACATCATTCCTCCCTCCCTTATCCATCTCTCTCTCCCTCCTATTCATTCACCTCCTCCTCCTCCTATTGCTCCTCCTCCTTATCCTCCTCCTCCTCCTCCTTTTCCTCCTCCTATTCTTCCTCCTCCTTCTATTCCTCCTCCTCCTATTCCTACTCCTCCTATTCCTATTCCTCCTCTTCCTCCTCTTCCTATTATTCCTACTCCTTCTATTCCTCCTCCTCCTATTCCTCCTCCTATTCCTATTCCTATTCCTCCTCCTCCTATTCCTCCTCATCCTCCTCCTCATCCTCCTCCCCCTCCTATTCTTCCTCCTCTTATTCCTCCTTCTCCTCCCCCTCCTATTCCGCCTCCTCCTCCTCTCCCTCCTATTCGTCCTCCCCCTATTCCTCTTCCTCCTCCTATTCCTCCTCCTATTCCTCCTATTCCACCTCCTATTCCTCTTCCTCCTATTTCTCCTCCTCTTCCTATTCCTCCTCCTATTCCTCCTTATTCTCCTATTCCTCCTCTCCTCCTCCAATTCCTCCTCCTCCTATTCCTCCTCCGTATCCTATTCCTCCTCCTATTCCTTCTCCTCCTTCTAATCCTCCTCATATTCCTCCTCCTCCTACCCTACACCCACTATCAACCACAAATCCGTATTCATCCCCTAGAGCCAACCCTCTACCCCCTGGGAACTTGGGTAGATTTGAGAGGACTGGATAGGTGTACACAATATGGTCCATGAGATTAGAGAGAGAGAGAGACAGAGAGAGAGAGAGACACAGAGAGAGACACAGAGAGAGACACAGAGAGTGACAGAGAGAGAGAGAGAGAGAGAGAGAGAGAGAGAGAGAGAGAGAGACCCAGCTATACAGACAGCCCCCCCAACACACCATCTCCTGAAACATCTCCCCCAGCTATACAGACAGCCCCCCCAACACACCATCTCCTGAAACATCTCCCCCAGCTATACAGACAGCCCCCCCAACACACCATCTCCTGAAACATCTCCCCCAGCTATACAGACAGCCCCCCCAACACACCATCTCCTGAAACATCTCCACACATTTTATCATTCTATAGAACTCAAACTCACCCTGAGGCGCGCAGAGACCATCCCATTAAACTATAGTAAAGGGTCTGTTACCCCCCACCCTAAGGCACGCAGAGACCATCCCATTAAACTATAGTAAAGGGTATATTACCCCCCTGCCCTAAGGCGTCCAGAGACCATCCCATTAAACTATAGTAAAGGGTCTGTTACCCCCCACCCTAAGGCACGCAGAGACCATCCCATTAAACTATAGTAAAGGGTCTGTTACCCCCCACCCTAAGGCACGCAGAGACCATCCCATTAAACTATAGTAAAGGGTCTGTTACCCCCCCATCTTTGACCCTGTTCCTCCTTGTTAGCCAAATAGATAACTTTGCCTGAAATTTTAACTAAACACATTTGGCCTTTTCCTTATTCGAACACCTGTACCCCATTATAAACATCTCAAAAGATGGCTGGGTTGTGGAAGATAGGCTCCTCCCACACCCACAGCCCAGGCTCCACACCCCTTTCTCATGTGGGCCTTTGCAGCTGTCAGACCCTCAGCACTGCAGAGTACAAATCAGAGAGACCTGCTGTACTCAGCCCCTCCAGCCTCATGAGGAACAGCTGCCGGTCCCAACCCTAATCCGCCAGCTCTCCTCAGCAGCACGCATGCTGGTTGCATTTTATGCAGTTTATGCCACAGGGAAGATGCCACCAGGTTGTTGATTATCTTCAACCTCCCACTATATGACACGTGGGACAGGGTTGTTGATTATCTTCAACCTCCCACTATATGCCACGTGGGACAGGAACCACCCCCACCTGGCCTGTGACAGCCCCCTCCCAGTTCTTCCTGACCCACCTCTCCGAGCCCAGGTACACCCCCAACATTTTAAGCCAACATTTTAAGCCAACATTTTAAGCCAACACTTCACAACCCAACTGCAAAACCCCTGGAAGCAGAGGAGGGGCTCTATCCCCCCATGCCCCACAAAACAGAGCTTTTCTCTTGCTCCAGTTTACCTGACGAAGCTCCCTCGTACACCTTCAGACTGGTCTCTAGTGCCTGCATATCCTGCCCATCCCTGACCATCACAGAAACGTAATCTGCATACTCTGACACTGCTATGCCTGTCACCACATCCATTACTCTCCAGCACACTCCCTGCAGTCTCCTGCGTAGCAGTCCTAAAAAAAAAGGCTCAATGGCTAACGTGTATAACTGCCCTGATAGAGGGCATCCCTGTCTAATGCCCCGTCTCACCCAGACTGGCCTACTGAGCCCCCCTCCCACCTTGACGTTTACGCCCCAGCATACAGCAGCTTTACACAGGTCAAAAACCTTTTCCCAAACCCCAAACCCAAACATCACATTAAACAGATACTCATGGCCCACTCTATCAAAAGCCTTCTCTTGATCTAAAGTCCAAAGTTCACATTAGAACCTCTTGACAAGTCCAACATGTCCCTGATTAAGAACAATTTGTCCGTGATTGAGCGTCCCGGTACACAATATGTTTGGTCCTTATGTACTATCGAGTCCAGATGGGACTTCAGTCTGTTAGAGAGGACCTTGGCAAATATTTTGTAGTCCGCACAGAGTAATGCCACAGGCCTCCAATTCTTAAGTTCACACAAGTCCACGAGGCACGACCGGGGGACATCTGGGTTAAGGCCTCTGCTAGTTCATGGGACAAGAGGTCCATTTCATCCCTATGTGCCAGAGAGAGAGCTTAGGGAGTTCTGCGAACAAGACATGAGCACACAGTTATACCCTATACAACTCAGTATAAAACTCCACAGTTCTGCCCTATACAACTCAGTATAAAACTCCACAGTTCTGCCCTATACAACTCAGTATAAAACTCCACAGTTCTGCCCTATACAACTCAGTATAAAACTCCACAGTTCACTCCCGCATCTCACCCACCACAGAGGTCACCCGCCCATCAGACAGCCGTAGACAATGCAAACCCTTGGCTTCACCACTCTGTCTTTCCAAACCAAAGAAGAAGGAGCTGGGAGCATCCATCTCCTTGAGCATGGAGAACCTAGCTCTTACAAGTGTTCCCTTTGCTTTAACCTGGAAAAAAACTGCCCAGGTCCCTATGTAATTCAGCTAAATTAGCCTGGAGGGCCTACATTTCCTTACCCCACCATCTCTACCTCCAGCTCACTAATACTACGCTCTAGTTCCCCCAATACTCTCCTAGCCTCTGAGGATGAGAGCTGTATACTGTTGACAGAAAATACTAATTTGGACTTTCTTCACATCCCACCATTGACTCAGAGACTCATACTCCTCTATTCGATGCCCCCACCTTTCCCAAAAGGTCTGGAAACCTGAGCAAAAGTGGCATCTTGTAAGAGCTTTATAGTAAACCTCCAGTAGGATGCCTGCCGGGGCCCTGGTGAAATAGAGCCATGGTTATGTGGCGATCTGAAAACCCCACCGGGAGAATGGCAGCGCCCAACAGCCTATTGCTCCGATTCCTAGACATGTAAAACCGATCAAGTCGGGATACACTCACCCTAGCCCCAAAAACCTTCACCCATGTTTACTGTCTTGTGTTGGGCTGCACTCCCCCTAGCCCCAAAGACCTTCACCCATGTAAACTGTCTTGTGTTTGGATGTTTAGTTCTCCAAACATCCACTAGGTCGAACTGTCCCTTAACACTCCCACTGAATGAGGCTCTTCCCCATTTCTGTCTTTTGTAAAATCCATCGTACAGTTCCAGTCCTCTCTGACCACTAGTGTCTCCTCAGGCGCTACACGACATTTATAAAGATAAAACCCATGTTGTTCATTTCTGCTTTTACAAAAAGGACTGCCACTCCTGCACTAAAATGTGTTCCACGGCTCAGCACACTTGCCCCTTTCCACCAGAGCCCCCAATCGACTTCATTCAACACATCACTATGCGTCTCCTGCAGAAACAACACCTGTCATTTTTTGTTGTTTTACATATTCACCAAACAGACTCCTCTTTCTCGCATCTCTGGTGCCATTTATATTAAGCGAGCCTACCCAAAATGTCTCCATAAGAAGTGGGAGAAAAGCCAGCAAGGAAACAGACCAATAACAAAGCTCAAAAAGAAAGAAACTATTAATCTAAACAGCATCTAAACCGTTTCCTGGGTGAGAGGACACCATTTTTTATAGCATGTTGTACTGATCTTACAAACTTTCTCGGATCAGAAAAAAAAGCCTCAAGATGAAAATTTTCCCCTTGGTCTCATTCAGGAACCTTGTCTGTTCCCTCGCCGTGGACTTTGACCACTCTGCTTGACTGGCTGTCCGCTCCGGACCCATTGAGGAGGAGTCTGTAAAAAAAAAAGGCCTCCTCATCATCCTCTTCCTCAGACTCACTTTCCCCCTAATCTCCATCTCCATCCTGACCACCTGCACTTCCTCTCTGGTCAGCCCCCCCCCCATCACCTGGCAAAGGTTCCTTGGTGTCTTTGACCACCCCAGCCTCTCCCCTCCCACCTCCTTTCTTCTCCCTTTGACCACCCCAGCCTCTCCCCTCCCACCTCCTTTCTTCTCCCCCTTTTTCCTGTTCCGCTTGACACCCATCCACCAGCATAACCTGACTAGACCCAGCCTCATCTACACCACTAGCATAACCTGACTAGGCCCAGCCTCATCTACACCACTAGCATAACCTGACTAGACCCAGCCTCATCTACACCACTAGCATAACCTGACTAGACCCAGCCTCATCTACACCACTAGCATAACCTGACTAGGCCCAGCCTCATCTACACCACTAGCATAACCTGACTAGACCCAGCCTCATCTACACCACTAGCATAACCTGACTAGACCCAGCCTCATCTACACCACCATCTATAGCATGACTACACCCAGCCTCATCTACACCACTAGCATAAGCTGACTAGACCCAGCCTCATCTACACCACTAGCATAACCTGACTAGACCCAGCCTCATCTACACCACTAGCATAACCTGACTAGACCCAGCCTCATCTACACCACCATCCATAACCTGACTAGACCCAGCCTCATCTACACCACTAGCATAACCTGACTACACCCAGCCTCATCTACACCACTAGCATAACCTGACTAGACCCAGCCTCATCTACACCACTAGCATAACCTGACTAGACCCAGCCTCATCTACACCACTAGCATAACCTGACTAGACCCAGCCTCATCTACACCAGCATCCATAACCTGACTAGACCCAGCCTCATCTACACCACCATCACTGGCCTGACTAGACCCAGCCTCATCTACACCACTAGCATAACCTGACTAGACCCAGCCTCATCTACACCACCATCTATAACCTGACTAGACCCAGCCTCATCGACACCACCATCTATAACCTGACTAGACCCAGCCTCATCTACACCACCATCTATAACCTGACTAGGCCCAGCCTCATCTACACCACTAGCATAACCTGACTAGACCCAGCCTCATCTATACCACTAGCATAACCTGACTAGACCCAGCCTCATCTACACCACTAGCATAACCTGACTAGACCCAGCCTCATCTACACCACTAGCATAACCTGACTAGACCCAGCCTTATCTACACCACTCGCATAACCTGACTAGACCCAGCCTCATCTACACCACTAGCATAACCTGACTAGACCCAGCCTCATCTACACCACTAGCATAACCTGACTAGACCCAGCCTCATCTACACCACTAGCATAACCTGACTAGACCCAGCCTCATCTACACCACCATCTATAACCTGACTAGACCTAGCCTTATCTACACCACCATCTATAACCTGACTAGACCTAGCCTCATATACACCACCATCTATAACCTGACTAGAACCAGCCTCATCTACACCACCATCTATAACCTGACTAGACCTAACTACACCACCATCTATAACCTGACTAGACCCAGCCTCATCTACACCACCATCTATAACCTACTAGACCCAGACTCATCTACACCACCATCTATAACCTGACTAGACCCAGCCTCATCTACACCACCATCCATAACCTGACTAGACCCAGCCTCATCCACTAGCATAACCTGACTAACCTTATCTACACCACTCAGGTGACCTGAGACCCAGCCTCATCTACACCACTAGCATAACCTGACTAGACCCAGCCTCATCTACACCACTAGCATAACCTGACTAGACCCAGCCTCATCTACACCACTAGCATAACCTGACTAGACCCAGCCTCATCTACACCACCATCTATAACCTGACTAGACCTAGCCTTATCTACACCACCATCTATAACCTGACTAGACCTAGCCTCATATACACCACCATCTATAACCTGACTAGAACCAGCCTCATCTACACCACCATCTATAACCTGACTAGACCCAACTTCATCGACACCACCATCTATAACCTGACTAGACCCAGCCTCATCTACACCACCATCTATAACCTGACTAGACCCAGACTCATCTACACCACCATCTATAACCTGACTAGACCCAGCCTCATCTACACCACCATCTATAACCTGACTAGACCCAGCCTCATCTACACCACCATCTATAACCTGACTAGACCCATCCTCATCTACGCCACCATCTATAACCTGACTAGACCCAGCCTCATCGACACCACCATCTATAACCTGACTAGACCCAGCCTCATCTACACCACCATCTATAACCTGACTAGGCCCAGCCTCATCTACACCACCATCTATAACCTGACTAGACCCAGCCTCTTTTACACCACCATCTATAACCTGACTAGACCCATCCTCATCTACACCACCATCTATAACCTGACTAGACCCAGCCTCATCTACACCACTAGCATAACCTGACTAGACACAGCCTCATCTACACCATCATCTATAACCTGACTAGGCCCAGACTCACCTACCCCACCATCACTGGCCTGACTAGACCCAGCCTCATCTACACCACTAGCATAACCAGACTAGACCCAGCCTCATCTACACCACTAGCATAACCTGACTAGACCCAGCCTCATCTACACCACTAGCATAACCTGACTAGACCCAGCCTCATCTACACCACCATCTATAGCATGACTACACCCAGCCTCATCTACACCACTAGCATAACCTGACTAGACCCAGCCTCATCTACACCACTAGCATAACCTGACTAGACCCAGCCTCATCTACACCACTAGCATAACCTGACTAGACCCAGCCTCATCTACACCACTAGCATAACCTGACTAGACCCAGCCTCATCTACACCACTAGCATAACCTGACTAGACCCAGCCTCATCTACACCACCATCCATAACCTGACTAGACCCAGACTCATCTACACCACTAGCATAACCTGAATAGACCCAGCCTCATCTACACCACCATCTATAACCTGACTAGACCCAGCCTCATCTACACCACCATCTATAACCTGACTAGACCCAGCCTCATCTACACCACCATCTATAACCTGACTAGACCCAGCCTTATCTACACCACCATCTATAACCTGACTAGACCCAGCCTCATCTACACCACTAGCATAACCTGACTAGACCCAGCCTCATCTACACCACTAGCATAACCTGACTAGACCCAGCCTCATCTACACCACCATCTATAACCTGACTAGACCCAGCCTTATCTACACCACCATCTATAACCTGACTAGACCTAGCCTCATATACACCACCATCTATAACCTGACTAGACCCAGCCTCATCTACACCACCATCTATAACCTGACTAGACCCAACCTCATCTACACCACCATCTATAACCTGACTAGACCCAGCCTCATCGACACCACCATCTATAACCTGACTAGACCCAGCCTCATCTACACCACCATCTATAACCTGACTAGACCCAGACTCATCTACACCACCATCTATAACCTGACTAGACCCAGCCTCATCTACACCACCATCTATAACCTGACTAGACCCAGCCTCATCTACACCACCATCTATAACCTGACTAGACCCATCCTCATCTACGCCACCATCTATAACCTGACTAGACCCAGCCTCATCGACACCACCATCTATAACCTGACTAGACCCAGCCTCATCTACACCACCATCTATAACCTGACTAGGCCCAGCCTCATCTACACCACCATCTATAACCTGACTAGACCCAGCCTCTTTTACACCACCATCTATAACCTGACTAGACCCATCCTCATCTACACCACCATCTATAACCTGACTAGACCCAGCCTCATCTACACCACTAGCATAACCTGACTAGACCCAGCCTCATCTACACCATCATCTATAACCTGACTAGGCCCAGACTCACCTACACCACCATCACTGGCCTGACTAGACCCAGCCTCATCTACACCACTAGCATAACCAGACTAGACCCAGCCTCATCTACACCACTAGCATAACCTGACTAGACCCAGCCTCATCTACACCACTAGCATAACCTGACTAGACCCAGCCTCATCTACACCACCATCTATAGCATGACTACACCCAGCCTCATCTACACCACTAGCATAACCTGACTAGACCCAGCCTCATCTACACCACTAGCATAACCTGACTAGACCCAGCCTCATCTACACCACTAGCATAACCTGACTAGACCCAGCCTCATCTACACCACTAGCATAACCTGACTAGACCCAGCCTCATCTACACCACTAGCATAACCTGACTAGACCCAGCCTCATCTACACCACCATCCATAACCTGACTAGACCCAGACTCATCTACACCACTAGCATAACCTGAATAGACCCAGCCTCATCTACACCACCATCTATAACCTGACTAGACCCAGCCTCATCTACACCACCATCTATAACCTGACTAGACCCAGCCTCATCTACACCACCATCTATAACCTGACTAGACCCAGCCTTATCTACACCACCATCTATAACCTGACTAGACCTAGCCTCATATACACCACCATCTATAACCTGACTAGACCCAGCCTCATCTACACCACCATCTATAACCTGACTAGACCCAACCTCATCTACACCACCATCTATAACCTGACTAGACCCAGCCTCATCGACACCACCATCTATAACCTGACTAGACCCAGACTCATCTACACCACCATCTATAACCTGACTAGACCCAGCCTCATCTACACCACCATCTATAACCTGACTAGACCCAGCCTCATCTACACCACCATCTATAACCTGACTAGACCCATCCTCATCTACGCCACCATCTATAACCTGACTAGACCCAGCCTCATCGACACCACCATCTATAACCTGACTAGACCCAGCCTCATCTACACCACCATCTATAACCTGACTAGGCCCAGCCTCATCTACACCACCATCTATAACCTGACTAGACCCAGCCTCTTTTACACCACCATCTATAACCTGACTAGACCCATCCTCATCTACACCACCATCTATAACCTGACTAGGCCCAGCCTCATCTACACCACTAGCATAACCTGACTAGACCCAGCCTCATCTACACCATCATCTATAACCTGACTAGGCCCAGACTCACCTACACCACCATCACTGGCCTGACTAGACCCAGCCTCATCTACACCACTAGCATAACCAGACTAGACCCAGCCTCATCTACACCACCATCTATAAACTGACTAGACCCATCCTCATCTACACCACCATCCATAACCTGACTAGACCCAGCCTCATCTACACCACTAGCATAACCTGACTACACCCAGCCTCATCTACACCACCATCCATAACCTGACTAGGCCCAGCCTCATCTACACCACCATCCATAACCTGACTAGACCCAGCCTCATCTACACCACCATCACTGGCATGACTAGACCCAGCCTCATCTACACCACCATCCATAACCTGACTAGACCCAGCCTCATATACAACACCATCTATAGCATGACTAGACCCAGCCTCATCTACACCACCATCTATAGCATGACTAGACCCAGCCTCATCTACACCACCATCCATAACCTGACTAGACCCAGCCTCATCTACACCACCATCCATAACCTGACTAGACCCAGCCTCATATACAACACCATCTATAGCATGACTAGACCCAGCCTCATATACAACACCATCTATAGCATGACTAGACCCAGCCTCATCTACACCACCATCTATAACCTGACTAGACCCAGCCTCATCTACACCACCATCTATAACATGACTAGACCCAGCCTCATCTACACCACCATCACTGGCATGACTAGGCCCAGGCTCATCTACACCACCATCACTGGCCTGACTAGGCCCAGACTCATCTACACCACCATCACTGGCCTGACTAGGCCCAGACTCATCTACACCACCATTTATAGCCTGACTAGGCCCAGCCTCATCTACACCACCTTCCCTGGCATGACTAGACCAAGCCTCATCTACACCACCATCTCTAGCCTGACTAGGCCCAGCCTCAACTACACCACCATCTCTAGTCTGACTAGGCCCAGCCTCATCTACACCACCTTCCCTGGCATGACTAGGGCCCAGCTTCTGCTTTCTGCATCTCATGACCCCCTGCACTTAGACATTGATTTCCCCCACTGGTGCTTGTACCCTCACCTTGTCTACGGGCTTTATGTGAGCACGCAAAGCTCTTATGCCCCAAATCCCCACACTCAAAACACAGTAGACTATCTGTGCTGGAAAACCCTGCATAGACCCCCTCCCTATGCCTCACTTTAAAGTGCACATTTAGCTGTTGCTCATTGTTATTCAGAAACATGAACACTTGCCTCCGGAATGAAACAACGTGCTTTACGGCATCTGCCTGAGGACCTGCCGACCCGAGAACCGCTAGCAGACTTACCAAAACGACTCCGCTCTTTCCTGATTTGATCATCCGTTATAAACGGATGCAAATTTGCGACTACCACCCTGGTCGAATGGGTAGAAAGAGGTGAAATTGGCACCAACACACCCCTTGTAAATATTCCACTAGCTATGAGCCTAGCCACCAAATGTGCTCTTTTCAGGAACACAACCACAGCTTTGTTCATTCTGGAAGCAGAATGTATACATTCAGCTCCTACCTGTTCACCGACCGCGAGCAGAACCTCCTCTATCTTAACTCCATTCTCAGGAACACACCACACATTCCAAACCCCAGGAAACTAACTCTGTCATCTTCCACCCTAACTTTGAAAATGTGGATACCGCTAAAACAAATAGTGCATTAACCCTCCAGCATAGAAAAAAAAGAGCCCTCCACATCAAATACTCAAACTCCCCAAAACTCCCAGCATGCACTGCAAGACAGAGAGAGAGAGGGGGGGGGGGAGACAGACAGAGAGAGAGACACAGAGAGAGAATGGCTCGTCTGTCTGAAGCCAGCTATCGGAGTGCCTCCTCAGCCTCCTGCCTCTTAAGGACATTAGTGGGTAAATGAAAGTGCTTCGTGTCAGAGTATCTCTCTCAGCGGGCCCCCAGCCAGCCACCATGATAAAACATCTCTCTCAGCGGGCCCCAGCCAGCCACCATGATAAAACATCTCTCTCAGCGGGCCCCAGCCAGCCACCATGATAAAACACTCTCTCAGTGGCCCCCAGGCAGCCAACATGATAAAACATCTCTCTCAGTGGCCCCCAGCCAGCCACCATGATAAAACATCTCTCTCAGTGGCCCCCAGCCAGCACCATGATAAAACATCTCTCTCAGTGGCCCCCAGCCAGCTACCATGATAAAACATCTCTCTCAGTGGCCCCCAGCCAGCCACCATGATAAAACATCTCTCTCAGCGGGCCCCCAGCCAGCCACCATGATAAAACATCTCTCTCAGTCGCCCCCAGGCAGCCACCATGATAAAACACTCTCTCAGCGGGCCCCCAGCCTGCCACCATGATAAAACATCTCTCCCAGTGGCCCCCAGCCAGCCACCATGATAAAACATCTCTCTCAGTGGCCCCCAGCCAGCCTCCATGATAAAACATCTCTCTCAGCGGGCCCCCAGCCGGCCACCATGATAAAACACTCTCTCAGTGGCCCCCAGCCAGCCACCATGATAAAACATCTCTCTCAGTGGCCCCCAGCCAGCCACCATGATAAAACATCTATCTCAGCGGACCCCAGCCAGCTGCCACACACCATCCCACCATGATAAAACGAGACGCCCCAAAACCCTGGCTGGCACCCCACCACCTCCACTCTCACTGTCTGTAGTCGACAAAGAGCTGTGTGCGTGAAAGGATTGTGTGTGTGTTGTGTGTGTGCATCTGCGTGTGTATAGATTTTCATCCTGAGCTTCTGTTTGTATTCGTCTGCCCCCCCCCAAACACCCCAGCTGTCCCCGGGCTCTGAGGATGACGACGGTGAAGGTCCTATCTGTGAGAAGCTGGGGCGGATCCAGTTCTCGGTTGGCTACAGCTTCCAGGACTCCACCCTGACCGTCAAGATTATCAAGGTATCAGTGACACGGTTACAAAGCCAGAATTGTGGGGTTTTAATTCCCAGTGCGAAATTGTACGTATGCGTTACTTGAAGTAACGACTGCTAATTGACATATGTTGTTGTTATTATGAAGGGCCAGGAGCTCCCTGCCAAGGACTTCTCTGGGACCTCTGACCCCTTCGTCAAGCTCTACCTGCTGCCGGACAAGAAGCACAAGCTGGAGACCAAGGTGAAGAGGAAGAACCTCAACCCTCACTGGAACGAGACCTTCCTGTTCGAGGGTACGTTCTAATGCTCTAATCACACCTGTGTTACGGTACAGTTCTCTTCTCATACCTGTATTACGGTATAATGCCCCTCTCATACCTGTATTACGGTATAATGCCCCTCTCATACCTGTATTACGGTATAATGCCCCTCTCATACCTGTATTACGGTATAATGCCCCTATCATACCTGTATTACGGTATAAGGCTCTAATCATACCTGTATTACGGTATAAGGCTCTAATCATACCTGTATTACGGTATAAGGCTCTAATCAGGGGACAGGCGACTCATCTCAGGGTGGGGACAGACGGCCCATCTCAGGGTGGGGACAGACAGCCCATCTCGGGGTGGGGACAGACAGCCCATCTCAGGGTGGGGATAGACAGCCCATCTCAGGGTGGGGACAGACATCCCTTCTCAGGGTGGGGACAGACGGCCCATCTCAGGGTGGGGACAGACAGCCAGCCCATCTCAGGGTGGGGACGACAGCCCATCTCAGGGTGGGGACCAGCATCTCAGGGTGGGGAGGCCTATCTCGGGGTGGGGACAGACAGCCCATCTCCAGACAGCCCATCTCAGGGTGGGGACGGACAGCCCATCTCAGGGAGGGGACAGACATCCCTTCTCAGGGTGGGGACAGACGGCCCATCTCAGGGTGGGGACAGACAGCCCATCTCGGGGTGGGGACAGACAGCCCATCTCGGGGTGGAGGACAGTACACAATGCGATCCAGTCACAGGCAGCAGAGTACTGGAACGAAAGGCGGCCGAATGAGGTGTTGGCTTTAGGGATGATCAGTGAGATACACCTGCTGGAGCGCGTGCTACGGATGGGTGTTGCCATTGTGACCAGTGAACTGAGATAAGGCGGAGCTTTACCTAGCATGGCCTTGTAGATGACCTGGAGCCAGTGGGTCTGGCGACGAATATGTAGCGAGGGCCAGCCGACTAGAGCATACAAGTCGCAGTGGTAGGTAGTATAAGGTGCTTTAGTGACAAAACAGATGGCACTGTGATAAACTGCATCCAGTTTGCTGAGTAGAGTGTTGGAAGCAATTTTGTAGATGACATCGCCGAAGTCGAGGATCGGTAGGATAGTCAGTTTTACTAGGGTAAGCTTGGCAGCGTGAGTGAAGGAGGCTTTGTTGCGGAATAGAAAGCAGACTCTTGATTTGATTTTCGGTTGGAGATGTTTGATATGAGTCTGGAAGGAGAGTTTGCAGTCTAGCCAGACACCTAGGTACTTATAGGTGTCCACACATTCAAGGTCGGAGCCATCCAGGGTGGTGATGCTAGTCGGGCATGCGGGTGCAGGCAGCGATCGGTTGAAAAGCATGCATTTGGTTTTACTAGCGTTTAAGAGCAGTTGGAGGCCTCGGAAGGAGTGTTGTATGGCATTGAAGCTCGTTTGGAGGTTAGATAGCACAGTGTCCAATGACGGGCCGAAAGTATATAGAATGGTGTCGTCTGCGTAGAGGTGGATCAGGGAATCGCCCGCAGCAAGAGCAACATCATTGATATATACAGAGAAAAGAGTCGGCCCGAGAATTGAACCCTGTGGCACCCCCATAGAGACTGCCAGAGGACCGGACAGCATGCCCTCCGATTTGACACACTGAACTCTGTCTGCAAAGTAATTGGTGAACCAGGCAAGGCAGTCATCCGAAAAACCGAGGCTACTGAGTCTGCCGATAAGAATATGGTGATTGACAGAGTCGAAAGCCTTGGCAAGGTCGATGAAGACGGCTGCACAGTACTGTCTTTTGTCGATGGTTATGATATCGTTTAGTACCTTGAGTGTGGCTGAGGTGCACCCGTGACCGGCTCGGAAACCAGATTGCATAGCGGAGAAGGTACGGTGGGATTCGAGATGGTCAGTGACCTGTTTGTTGACTTGGCTTTCGAAGACCTTAGATAGGCAGGGCAGAATGGATATAGGTCTGTAACAGTTTGGGTCCAGGGTGTCTCCCCCTTTGAAGAGGGGGATGACTGCGGCAGCTTTCCAATCCTTGGGGATCTCAGACGATATGAAAGAGAGGTTGAACAGGCTGGTAATAGGGGTTGCGACAATGGCGGCGGATAGTTTCAGAAATAGAGGGTCCAGATTGTCAAGCCCAGCTGATTTATACGGGTCCAGGTTTTGCAGATCTTTCAGAACATCTGCTATCTGGATTTGGGTAAAGGAGAACCTGGAGAGGCTTGGGCGAGGAGCTGCGGGGCTGTTGGCCGAGGTAGGAGTAGCCAGGCGGAAGGCATGGCCAGCCATTGAGAAATGCTTGTTGAAGTTTTCGATAATCATGGATTTATCGGTGGTGACCGTGTTCCCTAGCCTCAGTGCAGTGGGCAGCTGGGAGGAGGTGCTCTTGTTCTCCATGGACTTCACAGTGTCCCAGAACTTTTTGGAGTTGGAGCTACAGGATGCAAACTTCTGCCTGAAGAAGCTGGCCTTAGCTTTCCTGACTGACTGCGTGTATTGGTTCCTGACTTCCCTGAACAGTTGCTTATCGCGGGGACTATTCGATGCTATTGCAGTCCGCCACAGGATGTTTTTGTGCTGGTCGAGGGCAGTCAGGTTTGGAGTGAACCAAGGGCTGTATCTGTTCTTAGTTCTGCATTTTTTGAACGGAGCATGCTTATCTAAAATGGTGAGGAAGTTACTCTTAAAGAATGACCAGGCATCCTCAACTAACGGGATGAGGTCAATGTCCTTCCAGGATACCTGGGCCAGGTCGATTAGAAAGGCCTGCTCACAGAAGTGTTTTAGGGAGCGTTTGACAGTGATGAGGGGTGGTCGTTTGACTGCGGCACCGTAGCGGATACAGGCAATGAGGCAGTGATCGCTGAGATCCTGGTTGAAGACAGCGGAGGTGTATTTGGAGGGCCAGTTGGTCAGGATGACGTCTATGAGGGTGCCCTTGCTTACAGAGTTAGGGTTGTACCTGGTGGGTTCCTTGATGATTTGTGTGAGATTGAGGTTATCTAGCTTAGATTGTAGGACTGCCGGGGTGTTAAGCATATCCCAGTTTAGGTCACCTAACAGAACAAACTCTGAAGCTAGATGGGGGGCAATCAATTCACAAATGGTGTCCAGGGCACAGCTGGGAGCTGAGGGGGGTCGGTAGCAGGCGGAAACAGTGAGAGACTTATTTCTGGAGAGAGTCATTTTCAGAATTAGTAGTTCGAACTGTTTGGGTATGGACCTGGAAAGTATGACATTACTTTGCAGGCTATCTCTGCAGTAGACTGCAACTCCTCCCCCTTTGGCAGTTCTATCTTGATGGAAGATGTTATAGTTGGATATGGAAATCTCTGAATTTTTGGTGGCCTTCCTGAGCCAGGATTCAGACACGGCAAGGACATCAGGGTTAGCAGAGTGTGCTAAAGCAGTGAGTAAAACAAACTTAGGGAGGAGGCTTCTGATGTTGACATGCATGAAACCAAGGCTTTTTCGATCACAGAAGTCAACAAATGAGGGTGCATGGGGACATGCAGGGCCTGGGTTCATCCGGTGCCTCTTAGAATAACTTAGAATAAGGCTGTAACTAACAGAATGTGGAAAAAGTCAAAGGGTATGAATACTTTCTACTTTCAACAATAGACTTTCTGAAGGCACTGTATACATGAGTATACTCAGGGTGTGATAGTGGTAGCGTATATTCCCGTCTGGAATATCATTGAATTCCAACCGCATTACCTCCCGGGATTATTTTCTTTGGTTATATTCACTCCCTCAAATGCAGACACTGTGACGGCTCTCAAAGAACTACACGGTGTTCAAATAGAAAACTTTAATAAAAAAGATCGGAGGAAAGTGCTCCCAAAAGAAAACAGCAAGCAATGCAGATTTAGAAGCACGGTGGCTTGGAAAAACTCCCTAGAAAGGTAGGAACCGATGTAGAAACCTAGAGAGGAACCTAGCTCTGAGGGGTGGCCAATCCTCTTCTGGCTGGGTGGAGATTATAAGAGTACATGGCCATTAAGACCAGATCATTCTTCTTCAAACGTTCATAAAAAATCAGCAGGGTTAAATAATAATCGCAGGTCAGCAGCTGCAGGAGAAAATGTCAGTTGGCTTTTCATAGCCAAGCATTCAGAAGTTGAGACAGCATGTGAGGTAGAAAGAGAGAGAGAGAGTTGAAAACAGCAGGTCCGGGACAAGGTAACACGTCCAGTGTACAGGGTTCCATAGTATAATAATAAGGCAGAACAGTTGAAACTGGAATAGCAGCACGACCAGGTGCACTGGGGACAGCCAGGAGTCATCAGGCCAGGTTGTCCTGAGGCATGGTCCTCGGGCTCAGGTTCTCCGGGAGGGGAGGGAGAGAGACAGAGGGAGAGAGAGAGAGAGAGAATTCGAGGGAGCATACTTAAATTCACACAGGACACCAGATAAGACAGGAGAATCACACCAGATATAACAGACTGAATCTAACCCCCGGCACATAGACTATTGCAGCATGGATAGTGGAGGCTAAGACGGAGGGGTCGGGAGACACTGTGGCTCCGTCCGACGATACCCCCGACCCTCGGACAGGGCCAGCCATGCAGAATATGACCCCAACAATTTTGCGAAAGCACAGCCCCCACACCACTAGAGGGATATAAACAGACCATCAACTTACTACCCTGAGACAAGGCTGAGTATAGTCTACGGAGATCTCCTCCACTGCACGAGCCCGAGGGGGCGCAAACTGGACAGGAAGATCACGACAGTGACTCAACCCACTCAAGTGACGCACCCCTCCCAGGGATGTCATGGAAGAGCACTAGTAAGCCAGTGACTCAGCCCCTGTAATAGGGTCAGATGCAGAGAATCCCAATGGAGAGAGGGGAGCCGGACAGGCAGAGACAGCAAGGGCGGTTCATCGCTCCAGTACCTTGCCGTTCACCTTCGCACCCCTGGGCCAGACTACACTCAATCATAGGACCTACTGAAGAGATGAGTCTTCAGTAAGGACTTAAAGGTCGAGACTGAGTCTGCGTCTCTCACGTGGATAGGCAGACCATTCCATAAAAATTGAGCTTTATAGGAGAAAGCCCTGCCTCCAGCTGTTTGCTTATAAATTCTAGGGACAGTGAGGAGGCCTGCGTCTTGTGACCGTAGCGCATGCGTAGGTATGTACGGCAGGACCAAATCGTGGGGAGATAGGTAAGAGATAGGTAGCATGGCTACAAGGCCCTCACCCGCCTTTCTTCGGGAAATCTGACCAGGCCTCCAATCTGCTCCTCCCTGCCTATAGGCAGAAACATAAGCAGGAAGCTCCTGTGGTTGGTAAGGACTGTTCAACATTGGTCTGAGGAAGTGCATAGAGGATGTTGTTACTACTGTGATTAGAACTTATCCAAACCATGGATTGATGGCAGCATTCACGCAATACTAAAAGTGCGAACCATGGCATTTAACCACGGCAAGGTGACTTGGAACGTGGACGTGTACAGACAGACCAGCTGTGACGTCCGTAAGGGCAATCAAAGAAGCAAAAACATTAGTACAGAGACAAAGAGGAGCTGCAATTCAACAGCTCAGTCATGAAATGTATGTGGGTAGGGACTCCAGACAATCACATGTTATAAAAGGAAGCCAGCCACCTCGCGGACACCGATGCCTTGCTCCCGGACAAGCTAAACACCTTCTTTGCTGGCTTCGAGGAAAACAACACTGAGCTGCCGGCGTAGGCCTCCGCCGTTCCTAAGGACTGTGTGCTCCCGATCTCCGTGGCCAATGTGAGTAAGACATATAAGCATGTTAACCCTTGCAAGGCTACCAGCCCAGACTGGCATCCCAAGCCCTGTCCTCAGAGCATGAGTACACCAGCTGGCTGGAGTGTTTATGGACATATTCAATCATTCCCTATCCCAGTCTGTTGTCTCCACTTGCTTCAAGATGTCCACCATCATTCCTGCATCCAAGAAAGCTAAGGTAACTGAACTAAATAACTATCGCCCCGTAGCACTCACTTCTGTCATCATGAAGTGCTTTGAGAGGCTAGTTAAGGACCATATTGCCTCCACCTTACCCGACACCCTAGACCCACTACAATTTGCTTACCGCCCCAACAGCACCCCTCCTCTACTGTGTAGGGGATTCAACCAAATGGAGTTATATAGTCCTCCTCAGGCTGGTTATAGACAGACATTCAACCTAATGGAATTATATACCTCCTCAGGCTGGTTATAGACCTACTCAGGCTGGTTATAGACCTCCTCAGGCTGGTTATAGACCTCCTCAGGCTGGTTATAGACCTCCTCAAGCTGATTATAGACCTACTCAGGCTGGTTATAGACCTCCTCAGGCTGGTTATAGACCTCCTCAAGCTGGTTATAGACCTACTCAGGCTGGTTATAGACCTCCTCAGGCTGGTTATAGACCTCCTCAAGCTGGTTATAGACCTACTCAGGCTGGTTATAGACCTCCTCAGGCTGGTTATAGACCTCCTCAGGCTGGTTATAGACCTCCTCAGGCTGGTTATAGACCTACTCAGGCTGGTTATAGACCTACTTAGGCTGGTTATAGACAGACTATCACATTCAATCTAATGGAGTTATAGACCTCCTCAGGCTGGTTATAGACCTCTTCAGGCTGGTTATAGACCTACTCAGGCTGGTTATAGACCTACTCAGGCTGGTTATAGACTGACTGTCACATTCAACGTATACTGTCGTAGACCATAACAGAACATCTGTCCTATTTAACTCCAGGAGGTCTCTAAAGGGAGATGGCTCATAATAATGGCTGGAATGGAGTTCATGGAATGGTATCAAACATGGAAACCACGTGTTTGATGTACTCGATACCATTCCATTAATTCCCTTCCAGCCATATTATGAGCCCATCCTCCCGGATTAAAGGTGCCACCAGCCGCCTGTGATTTCAACATAGTTTTTAGCGAAAACCAAAGTTCTCTAACATAAGGTATATAAATTAAATTAAATTAAATAGCCTTGTACAACATACCAAAACCCTTTAAAATCTTCCAATCAAAAGGCTCTTGCACAGTAAAATGTAGACAGTCATCTCACATTCAGAACCGCTGGACAGCAACATAGTAAAGTAAAACAGAGATCAGAATGACTGCTCAGGCTTGATTCATAAATTAAATAATTAGATAGTTAGCCTAAAACAATCCACGTGTCCAAATCAAAAGACCTGATTAACGTGACGTCAACCACGTCCTGAGTCCCCGGAGCGGACACATTCACAAATCAAAAAAAGATGGTTTAGTATTTACACTGAACAAAAATATAAAACGCAACAATTTAAAAGAAAAATCTGAGTTTACAGTTCATATAAGGAAATGAGTCAAATGAAATACTGTATATTCATTAGTCCCTAATCTATGGATTTCACATGACTGGGAATACAGATATGAATCTGTTGATCACAGATACTTTTTTTAAAAAGGTAGGGGTGTGGATCAGAAAACCAGTCAGTATCTGGTGTGACCACCACCATTTGCCTCATTCAGCGCTACACATCTCTTTAACATAGAGTTGATCAGGCTGTTGATTGTGGTCTGTGGAATGTTGTCCCACTCCTCTTCAACGGCTGTGCGAAGTTGCTGGATATTGGCGGGAACTGGAACACGCTGTCGTACACGTTGATCCAGAGCATCCCAAACATGCTCAATGGGTGAAATATCTGGTGAGTTGCATGCTACGGAAGAACTGGGACATTTTCACCTTCCAGGAATTGTGTACAGATCCTTGTGACATGGGGGCCGTGCATCATCATGCTGAAACATGAGATGATGGTAGAGGATGAATGGCACAACAATGGGCCTCAGGATTCTCATCACTGCATCTCTGTGCATTCAAATTGCCATAGATAAAAATGCAGTTGTGTTCGTTATCCGTAGCTTATGCCTGCCCATACCGTAACCCCACAGCCACCACGGGGCAAACCGTTCACCCCATACACGCTCCCACACGACGCGCCCACACGACGCCATCATCTGCCCGGTGCAGTTGAAACCGGGATTCATCTGTGAAGAGCACACTTCTCCAGGGTGCCAGTGGCCATCGAAGGTGAGCATTTACCCACTGAAGTCGGTTACGATGCCGAACTGTAGTCAAGTCAAGACCCTGGTGAGGACGACAACGATGCAGATCAGCTTCTCTAAGAAGACGGTTTCTGACAGTTTCTTCGGTTGTTCAAACCCACGGTTTCATCAGCTGTCCGGGTGGCTGGTCTCAGACGTTCCTGCAGGTGAAGAAGCCGGATGCGGAGGTCCTGGGCTGGCAAGGCATGAGGTCTGCGGTTGTGAGGCCAATATGATATGTGCTGCCAAATTCTCTAAAACGACGTTGTAGGTAGTTTATGGTCGAGAAATTAACATTAAATTATCTGGCAACAGCTCTGGTGGACATTCCTGCAGTCAGCATGCCAACACTATAGTATATTTGTGATTCCTGCCCCAACTGGACTCACAACCTAGTAGGTAGCCTAGTGGTTAGAGTGTTGGACTAGTAACCGGAAGGTTGCAAGTTCAAATCCCCGAGCCCACAAGGTACAAATCTGTCGTTCTGCCCCTGAACAGGCAGTTTAACCCACTGTTCCTAGGCCGTCATTGAAAATAAGAATTTGTTCTGAACTGACTTGCAAAAATTAAATAAAAAAAATTGCATGCTCATTAATGTGGATGTAAACAAATATGTGCACAAGATTGGAGCTGAATAAGCTTTTTGTTTGTATGGAACATTTCTGTGATCTTTTATTTCAGCTCATGAAGCATGGGAACAACACTTTACATGCTGTGTCTATATTTTTGTTCAGTTTAAAAGCTCTGACAAAGGCCAAGAGAACAATAAACATTTTTCAGCAAGAAAACAGAAATCTGCTTTGCATAAAATTTAAATTTCAATATTTCTGTTTTAAAAGATGTAGCCTTACGATTAGTTTAAAAAAAAACTTTTTAAGGAGAACAAAAATGACTTAGTAGCCTAGTTTTGTTGTTGGCTACTTGAAGAGAATTCAAATTTGACTAGATGAATCCTCGAAATGAGTAAATCATCTTGGCATTTAAACCATAATCGATTTTAAAAATTTTGCATAGTATTAAACATATTTTCGCATACTGAGAATGCATCATGCATGATTGCGTTGTTTCCCCACTTTTTGTTGACTTCAGTAGAACAGCCCCATGTCTAATTGATCAGCTGTTGTCAAATCAAATCAAATCAAATCAAATGTATTTATATAGCCCTTCGTACATCAGCTGATATCTCAAAGTGCTGTACAGAAACCCAGCCCAAAACCCCAAACATCCAAATCCAAATGTATTTGTCACATGCGCCAAATACAACAAGTGTAGACTTTACCGTGAAATGCTTTACTTTACAAGCCCTTAACCAAGAGTGCAGTTCAAGAAGAATAAAATATTTACCAAGTAGACTAAAATAAAAAAGCAATACTAAAAACAACGCTGAAAATTAGTATGACATCCTGGAATTTAAAAAATACTTGATTATTGAAATGTTGCATACTATTAAACGTTTTGCTCAACGGCCTACAATTTAAGACGGAAGTATGGGTGTTTGGGACCCACTGTTACTAGCATCCTACCACCCGGTACTCGACCCTGCACCTTAGTTACTAGCCTCCTACCACCTTGAACCTTACTTAGTCAGTCACTGTTACTAGCCTCCTACCACCCTGAACCTTAGTCAGTCACTGTTACTAGCATCCTACCACCCTGAACCTTAGTCACTGTTACTAGCCTCCTACCACCCTGAACCTTAGTCAGTCACTGTTACTAGCATCCTACCACCCTGAACCTTAGTCACTGTTACTAGCATCCTACCACCCTGCACCTTAGTCACTGTTACTAGCCTCCTACCACCCTGAACCTTAGTTACTGTTACTAGCATCCTACCACCCTGAACCTTAGTCAGTCACTGTTACTAGCATCCTACCACCCTGGAACTTAGTCACTGTTACTAGCCTCCTACCACCCTGAACCTTAGTTACTGTTACTAGCATCCTACCACCCGGTACTCGACCCTGCACCTTAGTCACTGTTACTAGCCTCCTACCACCCTGAACCTTAGTCAGTCACTGTTACTAGCATCCTACCACCCTGCACCTTAGTCACTGTTACTAGCCTCCTACCACCCTGAACCTTAGTCAGTCACTGTTACTAGCCTCCTACCACCCTGAACCTTAGTCACTGTTACTAGCCTCCTAAAACCCTGCACCTTAGTCAGTCACTGTTACTAGCCTCCTACCACCCGGAACCTGAGTCAGTCACTGTTACTAGCCTCCTACCACCCGGATCTTAGTCACTGTTACTAGCCTCCTACCACCCTGCACCTTAGTCAGTCACTGTTACTAGCCTCCTACCACCCGGAACCTTAGTCAGTCACTGTTACTAGCCTCCTACCACCCTGCACCTTAGTAAGTCACTGTTACTAGCCTCCTACCACCCTGCACCTTAGTCACTGTTACTAGCCTCCTACCACCCTGAAACTTAGTCACTGTTACTAACCTCCTACCACCCTGAACCTTAGACACTGTTACTAGCCTCCTACCACCCTGAACCTTAGTCACTGTTACTAGCCTCCTACCACCCTGAACCTTAGTCACTGTTACTAGCCTCCTACCACCCTGCACCTTAGTCACTGTTACTAGCATCCTACCACCCTGAAACTTAGTCACTGTTACTAGCCTCCTACCACCCTGAACCTTAGTCACTGTTACTAGCCTCCTACCACCCTGAACCTTAGTCACTGTTACTAGCCTCCTACCACCCTGAACCTTAGTCACTGTTACTAGCCTCCTACCACCCTGCACCTTAGTCACTGTTACTAGCATCCTACCACCCTGCACCTTAGTCACTGTTACTAGCCTCCTACCACCCTGAACCTTAGTTACTGTTACTAGCATCCTACCACCCTGAACCTTAGTCAGTCACTGTTACTAGCATCCTACCACCCTGGAACTTAGTCACTGTTACTAGCCTCCTACCACCCTGAACCTTAGTTACTGTTACTAGCATCCTACCACCCGGTACTCGACCCTGCACCTTAGTCACTGTTACTAGCCCCTACCACCCTGAACCTTAGTCAGTCACTGTTACTAGCATCCTACCACCCTGCACCTTAGTCACTGTTACTAGCCTCCTACCACCCTGAACCTTACTCAGTCACTGTTACTAGCCTCCTACCACCCTGAACCTTAGTCACTGTTACTAGCCTCCTAAAACCCTGCACCTTAGTCAGTCACTGTTACTAGCCTCCTACCACCCGGAACCTGAGTCAGTCACTGTTACGAGCCTCCTACCACCCGGAACCTTAGTCACTGTTACTAGCCTCCTACCACCCTGCACCTTAGTCAGTCACTGTTACTAGCCTCCTACCACCCGGAACCTTAGTCAGTCACTGTTACTAGCCTCCTACCACCCTGCACCTTAGTAAGTCACTGTTACTAGCCTCCTACCACCCTGCACCTTAGTCACTGTTACTAGCCTCCTACCACCCTGAACCTTAGTCACTGTTACTAGCCTCCTACCACCCTGAACCTTAGTCACTGTTACTAGCCTCCTACCACCCTGAACCTTAGTCACTGTTACTAGCCTCCTACCACCCTGAACCTTAGTCACTGTTACTAGCCTCCTACCACCCTGAACCTTAGTTACTGTTACTAGCCGGCTACCACCCGGTACTCTACCCTGAACCTTAGTCACTGTTACTAGCCTCCTACCACCCAGTACTCCACCCTGCACCTTAGTCACAGTTACTAGCCTCCTACCACCCTGAACCTTAGTTACTGTTACTAGCATCCTACCACCCTGAACCTTAGTCACTGTTACTAGCATCCTACCACCCGGTACTCTACCCTACCTTAGTTACTGTTACTAGCATCCTACCACCCTGAACCTTAGTTACTGTTACTAGCCTCCTACCACCCTGAACCTTAGTCACTGTTACTAGCCTCCTACCACCCTGAACCTTAGTCACTGTTACTAGCCTCCTACCACCCTGAACCTTAGTCACTGTTACTAGCCTCCTACCACCCGGTACTCCACCCTGCACCTTAGTCACTGTTACTAGCATCCTACCACCCTGAACCTTAGTCAGTCACTGTTACTAGCCTCCTACCACCCTGCACCTTAGTCACTGTTACTAGCCTCCTACCACCCTGAACCTTAGTCACTGTTACTAGCCTCCTACCACCCTGAACCTTAGTCACTGTTACTAGCCTCCTACCACCCTGAACCTTAGTCACTGTTACTAGCCTCCTACCACCCTGAACCTTAGTCACTGTTACTAGCCTCCTACCACCCTGAACCTTAGTTACTGTTACTAGCCGGCTACCACCCGGTACTCTACCCTGAACCTTAGTCGCTGTTACTAGCCTCCTACCACCCGGTACTCCACCCTGCACCTTAGTCACTGTTACTAGCCTCCTACCACCCTGAACCTTAGTTACTGTTACTAGCATCCTACCACCCTGAACCTTAGTCACTGTTACTAGCATCCTACCACCCGGTACTCTACCCTACCTTAGTTACTGTTACTAGCATCCTACCACCCTGAACCTTAGTCACTGTTACTAGCCTCCTACCACCCTGCACCTTAGTCACTGTTACTAGCATCCTACCACCCTGCACCTTAGTCACTGTTACTAGCCTCCTACCACCCTGCACCTTAGTCACTGTTACTAGCATCCTACCACCCTGAACCTTAGTTACTGTTACTAGCCTCCTACCACCCTGAACCTTAGTCACTGTTACTAGCCTCCTACCACCCTGAACCTTAGTCACTGTTACTAGCCTCCTACCACCCTGAACCTTAGTCACTGTTACTAAATCAAATCAAATCAAATCAAATTTTATTTGTCACATACACATGGTTAGCAGATGTTAATGCGAGTGTAGCGAAATGCTTGTGCTTCTAGTTCCGACAATGCAGTGATAACCAACAAGTAATCTAACTAACAATTCCAAAACTACTGTCTTATACACAGTGTAGGGGATAACATAAGGATATATGAATGAGTGATGGTACAGAGCAGCATACAGTAGATGGTACCAGTATATACATATGAGATGAGTATGTAGACAAAGTAAACAAAGTGGCATAGTTAAAGTGGCTAGTGACATAAGAATGCAGTCGATGATCTAGAACAGTATATACATATGCATATGAGATGAATAGTGTAGGGTAAGTAACATTATATAAGGTAGCATTGTTTAAAGTGGCTAGTGATATATTTACATCATTTCCCATCAATTCCCATTATTAAAGTGGCTGGAGTTGGGTCAGTGTCAATGACAGTGTGTTGGCAGCAGCCACTCAATGTTAGTGATTGCTGTTTAACAGTCTGATGGCCTTGAGATAGAAGCTGTTTTTCAGTCTCTCGGTCCCAGCTTTGATGCACCTGTACTGACCTCGCCTTCTGGATGATAGCGGGGTGAACAGGCAGTGGTTTGGGTGGTTGATGTCCTTGATGATCTTTATGGCCTTCCTGTAACATCGGGTGGTGTAGGTGTCCTGGAGGGCAGGTAGTTTGCCCCCGGTGATGCGTTGTGCAGACCTCACTACCCTCTGGAGAGCCTTACGGTTGAGGGCGGAGCAGTTGCCGTACCAGGCGGTGATACAGCCCGCCAGGATGCTGTATCACCGCCTCCTACCACCCGGTACTCCACCCTGCACCTTAGTCACTGTTACTAGCATCCTACCACCCTGAACCTTAGTCACTGTTACTAGCCTCCTACCACCCTGCACCTTAGTCACTGTTACTAGCCTCCTACCACCCTGAACCTTAGTTACTGTTACTAGCATCCTACCACCCTGAACCTTAGTCAGTCACTGTTACTAGCATCCTACCACCCTGGAACTTAGTCACTGTTACTAGCCTCCTACCACCCTGAACCTTAGTTACTGTTACTAGCATCCTACCACCCGGTACTCGACCCTGCACCTTAGTCACTGTTACTAGCCTCCTACCACCCTGAACCTTAGTCAGTCACTGTTACTAGCATCCTACCACCCTGCACCTTAGTCACTGTTACTAGCCTCCTACCACCCTGAACCTTAGTCAGTCACTGTTACTAGCCTCCTACCACCCTGAACCTTAGTCACTGTTACTAGCCTCCTAAAACCCTGCACCTTAGTCAGTCACTGTTACTAGCCTCCTACCACCCGGAACCTGAGTCAGTCACTGTTACTAGCCTCCTACCACCCGGATCTTAGTCACTGTTACTAGCCTCCTACCACCCTGCACCTTAGTCAGTCACTGTTACTAGCCTCCTACCACCCGGAACCTTAGTCAGTCACTGTTACTAGCCTCCTACCACCCTGCACCTTAGTAAGTCACTGTTACTAGCCTCCTACCACCCTGCACCTTAGTCACTGTTACTAGCCTCCTACCACCCCCTGAACCTTAGTCACTGTTACTAGCCTCCTACCACCCTGAACCTTAGTCACTGTTACTAGCCTCCTACCACCCTGAACCTTAGTCACTGTTACTAGCCTCCTAAAACCCTGAACCTTAGTCACTGTTACTAGCCTCCTACCACCCTGCACCTTAGTCACTGTTACTAGCATCCTACCACCCTGAAACTTAGTCACTGTTACTAGCCTCCTACCACCCTGAACCTTAGTCACTGTTACTAGCCTCCTACCACCCTGAACCTTAGTCACTGTTACTAGCCTCCTACCACCCTGAACCTTAGTCACTGTTACTAGCCTCCTACCACCCTGCACCTTAGTCACTGTTACTAGCATCCTACCACCCTGCACCTTAGTCACTGTTACTAGCCTCCTACCACCCTGAACCTTAGTTACTGTTACTAGCATCCTACCACCCTGAACCTTAGTCAGTCACTGTTACTAGCATCCTACCACCCTGGAACTTAGTCACTGTTACTAGCCTCCTACCACCCTGAACCTTAGTTACTGTTACTAGCATCCTACCACCCGGTACTCGACCCTGCACCTTAGTCACTGTTACTAGCCTCCTACCACCCTGAACCTTAGTCAGTCACTGTTACTAGCATCCTACCACCCTGCACCTTAGTCACTGTTACTAGCCTCCTACCACCCTGAACCTTACTCAGTCACTGTTACTAGCCTCCTACCACCCTGAACCTTAGTCACTGTTACTAGCCTCCTAAAACCCTGCACCTTAGTCAGTCACTGTTACTAGCCTCCTACCACCCGGAACCTGAGTCAGTCACTGTTACGAGCCTCCTACCACCCGGAACCTTAGTCACTGTTACTAGCCTCCTACCACCCTGCACCTTAGTCAGTCACTGTTACTAGCCTCCTACCACCCGGAACCTTAGTCAGTCACTGTTACTAGCCTCCTACCACCCTGCACCTTAGTAAGTCACTGTTACTAGCCTCCTACCACCCTGCACCTTAGTCACTGTTACTAGCCTCCTACCACCCTGAACCTTAGTCACTGTTACTAGCCTCCTACCACCCTGAACCTTAGTCACTGTTACTAGCCTCCTACCACCCTGAACCTTAGTCACTGTTACTAGCCTCCTACCACCCTGAACCTTAGTCACTGTTACTAGCCTCCTACCACCCTGAACCTTAGTTACTGTTACTAGCCGGCTACCACCCGGTACTCTACCCTGAACCTTAGTCACTGTTACTAGCCTCCTACCACCCAGTACTCCACCCTGCACCTTAGTCACAGTTACTAGCCTCCTACCACCCTGAACCTTAGTTACTGTTACTAGCATCCTACCACCCTGAACCTTAGTCACTGTTACTAGCATCCTACCACCCGGTACTCTACCCTACCTTAGTTACTGTTACTAGCATCCTACCACCCTGAACCTTAGTTACTGTTACTAGCCTCCTACCACCCTGAACCTTAGTCACTGTTACTAGCCTCCTACCACCCTGAACCTTAGTCACTGTTACTAGCCTCCTACCACCCTGAACCTTAGTCACTGTTACTAGCCTCCTACCACCCGGTACTCCACCCTGCACCTTAGTCACTGTTACTAGCATCCTACCACCCTGAACCTTAGTCAGTCACTGTTACTAGCCTCCTACCACCCTGCACCTTAGTCACTGTTACTAGCCTCCTACCACCCTGAACCTTAGTCACTGTTACTAGCCTCCTACCACCCTGAACCTTAGTCACTGTTACTAGCCTCCTACCACCCTGAACCTTAGTCACTGTTACTAGCCTCCTACCACCCTGAACCTTAGTCACTGTTACTAGCCTCCTACCACCCTGAACCTTAGTTACTGTTACTAGCCGGCTACCACCCGGTACTCTACCCTGAACCTTAGTCGCTGTTACTAGCCTCCTACCACCCGGTACTCCACCCTGCACCTTAGTCACTGTTACTAGCCTCCTACCACCCTGAACCTTAGTTACTGTTACTAGCATCCTACCACCCTGAACCTTAGTCACTGTTACTAGCATCCTACCACCCGGTACTCTACCCTACCTTAGTTACTGTTACTAGCATCCTACCACCCTGAACCTTAGTCACTGTTACTAGCCTCCTACCACCCTGCACCTTAGTCACTGTTACTAGCATCCTACCACCCTGCACCTTAGTCACTGTTACTAGCCTCCTACCACCCTGCACCTTAGTCACTGTTACTAGCATCCTACCACCCTGAACCTTAGTTACTGTTACTAGCCTCCTACCACCCTGAACCTTAGTCACTGTTACTAGCCTCCTACCACCCTGAACCTTAGTCACTGTTACTAGCCTCCTACCACCCTGAACCTTAGTCACTGTTACTAGCCTCCTACCACCCGGTACTCCACCCTGCACCTTAGTCACTGTTACTAGCATCCTACCACCCTGAACCTTAGTCACTGTTACTAGCCTCCTACCACCCTGCACCTTAGTCACTGTTACTAGTATCCTACCACCCTGCACCTTAGTCACTGTTACTAGCATCCTACCACCCTGAACCTTAGTTACTGTTACTAGCCTCCTACCACCCTGAACCTTAGTCACTGTTACTAGCCTCCTACCACCCTGAACCTTAGTCACTGTTACTAGCCTCCTACCACCCTGAACCTTAGATACTGTTACTAGCCTCCTACCACCCTGAACCTTAGATACTGTTACTAGCATCCTACCACCCGGTACTCTACCCCTTAGAGACTGTTACTAGACGGCTACCACCTGGTACTCAACCCTGCACCTTAGAGACTGCTGCCCTATATACATAGTCACTGAACACTGGTCACTTTAATACTGTTAATATATCTACTGCTGTGCTACATTTTTTAAAATAAGTTAATCATTTTTTGATTATTCCCGCGCTTGTTTGTCGTTTCCTGTATTGATTGACAGGAACTAGTAACACAAGCATCTTACTGCATCCACCGTAACACCTGCTAACTGTGTACACGACCAGTACAATTTGATTTGATTCGCTCAGCTTCTTGTTGAGGATATATGTCAGTCTTTTATTTAACCAGGAAGTCCTATTGAGGTTAAAATACCTCTTTCCCAAGTGTGACTGTTTTCACACAACGGTTTTCTATCTATATCTCTCACTGTCGCTGTTTCTCCTTCTCTCTGTTTCTGCCTGTTTCTCTCTCCTCCCCCCTCCCCCTTCTCCCTCCCACCCAGGTTTCCCGTATGAGAAGGTGAGGGAGAGGACTCTGTACCTCCAGGTGTTGGACTTTGACCGGTTCAGTCGTAACGACCCCATCGGGGAGGTATCCATCCCTCTCAACAAGCTCAGTGACCTGGGACACATGCAGACCTTCTGGAAGGAGCTCAAACCCTGCATGGATGGAGCGGTAAGGAGGAGGAGGAGGGGAGTGGAGGGGAGGAGAGGAGAGGAGAGGGGAGGAGGGGAGTGGAGGGGAGTGGAGGGGAGTGGAGGGGAGTGGAGGGGAGGAGAGGAGAGGAGAGGGGAGGAGGGGAGGATTTAAAAAAATATATATATATATTTCACCTTTATTTAACCAGGTAGGCTAGTTGAGAACAAGTTCTCATTTGCAACTGCGACCTGGCCAAGATAAAGCATAGCAGTGTGAACAGACAACACAGAGTTACACATGGAGTAAACAATTAACAAGTCAATAACACAGTAGAAAAAATGAGCAGTCTTTATACAATATATATAATACAATTTTGCAGATTAACACTGGAGTGATAAATGATCAGATGGTCATGTACAGGTAGAGATATTGGTGTGCAAAAGAGCAGAAAAGTAAATAAATAAAAAACAGTATAAAAACAGTATGGGAATGAGGTAGGTGAAAATGGGTGGGCTATTTACCAATAGACTATGTACAGCTGCAGCGATCGGTTAGCTGCTCGGATAGCTGATGTTTGAAGTTGGTGAGGGAGATAAAAGTCTCCAACTTCAGCGATTTTTGCAGTTCGTTCCAGTCACAGGCAGCAGAGTACTGGAACGAAAGGCGGCCAAATGAGGTGTTGGCTTTAGGGATGATCAGTGAGATACACCTGCTGGAGCGCGTGCTACGGATGGGTGTTGCCATCGTGACCAGTGAACTGAGATAAGGCGGAGCTTTACCTAGCATGGACTTGTAGATGACCTGGAGCCAGTGGTTCTGGCGACGAATATGTAGCGAGGGCCAGCCGACTAGAGCATACAAGTCGCAGTGGTGGGTGGTATAAGGTGCTTTGGTGACAAAACGGATGGCACTGTGATAGACTGCATCCAGTTTGCTGAGTAGAGTATTGGAAGCCATTTTGTAGATGACATCGCCGAAGTCGAGGATCGGTAGGATAGTCAGTTTTACTAGGGTAAGCTTGGCGGCGTGAGTGAAGGAGGCTTTGTTGCGGAATAGAAAGCCGACTCTTGATTTGATTTTCGATTGGATATGTTTGATGTGAGTCTGGAAGGAGAGTTTGCAGTCTAGCCAGACACCTAGGTACTTATAGATGTCCACATATTCAAGGTCGGAACCATCCAGGGTGGTGATGCTAGTCGGTCATGCGAGTGCAGGCAGCGATCGGTTGAAAAGCATGCATTTGGTTTTACTCGCGTTTAAGAGCAGTTGGAGGCCACGGAAGGAGTGCTGTATGGCATTGAAGCTCGTTTGGAGGTTAGATAGCACAGTGTCCAATGATGGGCCGAAAGTATATAGAATGGTGTCGTCTGCGTAGAGGTGGATCAGGGAATCGCCCGCAGCAAGAGCAACATCATTGATATATACAGAGAAAAGAGTCGGCCCGAGAATTGAACCCTGTGGCACCCCCATAGAGACTGCCAGAGGACCGGACAACAGGCCCTCCGATTTGACACACTGAACTCTGTCTGCAAAGTAATTGGTGAACCAGGCAAGGCAGTCATCCGAAAAACCGAGGCTACTGAGTCTGCCGATAAGAATATGGTGATTGACAGAGTCGAAAGCCTTGGCGAGGTCGATGAAGACGGCTGCACAGTACTGTCTTTTATCGATGGCGGTTATGATATCGTTTAGTACCTTGAGTGTGGCTGAGGTGCACCCGTGACCGGCTCGGAAACCAGATTGCACAGCGGAGAAGGTACGGAGGGATTCGAGATGGTCAGTGACCTGTTTGTTGACTTGGCTTTCGAAGACCTTAGATAGGCAGGGCAGGATGGATATAGGTCTATAGCAGTTTGGGTCCAGGGTGTCTCCCCCTTTGAAGAGGGGGATGACTGCGGCAGCTTTCCAATCCTTGGGGATCTCAGACGATATGAAAGAGAGGTTGAACAGGCTGGTAATAGGGTTTGCGACAATGGCGGCAGATAGTATCAGAAATAGAGGGTCCAGATTGTCAAGCCCAGCTGATATGTACGGGTCCAGGTTTTGCAGCTCTTTCAGAACATCTGCTATCTGGATTTGGGTAAAGGAGAACCTGGAGAGGCTTGGGCGAGGAGCTGCGGGGGGGGCGGAGCTGTTGGCCGAGGTTGGAGTAGCCAGGCGGAAGGCATGGCCAGCCGTTGAGAGGTGCTTATTGAAGTTTTCGATAATCATGGATTTATCGGTGGAGACCGTGTTACCTAGCCTCAGTGCAGTGGGCAGCTGGGAGGAGGTGCTCTTGTTCTCCATGGACTTCACAGTGTCCCAGAACTTTTTGGAGTTGGAGCTACAGGATGCAAACTTCTGCCTGAAGAAGCTGGCCTTAGCTTTCCTGACTGACTGCGTGTATTGGTTCCTGACTTCCCTGAACAGTTGCATATCACGGGGGCTATTCGATGCTATTGCAGTCCGCCACAGGATGTTTTTGTGCTGGTCGAGGGCAGTCAGGTCTGGAGTGAACCAAGGGCTGTATCTGTTCTTAGTTCTGCATTTTTTGAACGGAGCATGCTTATCTAAAATGGTGAGGAAGTTACTTTTAAAGAATGACCAGGCATCCTCAACTGACGGGATGAGGTCAATGTCCTTCCAGGATATGAGGAGGAGGAGGGGAGGATAGCTCAAACCCTGCATGGATGGAGCGGTAAGGAGGAGGAGGAGGAGGAGGAGGAGGATGGGAGGAGGAGGGGAGGGGAGGAGGAGGAGGAGGAGGAGGGGAGGAGGGGAGGGAGGGGAGGAGGATGGATGGAGCGGTAAGGAGGAGGAGGAGGAGGGGAGGGGAGGGGGAGGAGGAGGAGGATGGAGCGGTAAGGAGGAGGAGGAGGAGGGGGGAGGAGGGGAGGGAGGGGAGGAGGATGGAGCGGTAAGGAGGAGGAGGAGGAGGGGAGGGGGGGAGGGGGGGAGGGAGGGCTCAAACGCTGCAGGATGGAGCGGAAGGAGGAGGGGAGGGGAGGATAGGAGGAGGGGAGTGGTAAGTTGGGTCAACTTGCCCCAAAAATCCACGTTGTCAGACTGGACAGTCTTTCTCCATTCAACCTATTTACATCTTATTTCTCTAGGTTTAATCATTGTCCAGTAATCTGTCCCAGACCAGGGCCCGTACTCACTAAGTGTCTCAGAGTAGGTTTGCTACTTTGATCTAGGATCAGGTCTCCCCTATTAGTCATTATGATTTAACATGTGAAACTGTTCCTGGGTTCCTACACTAAGATGCTTTGTGAGTATAGGCCCAGATCAAGGGTGATCTGTCTACACTGCATGTAAAGTGACTAACTGCTGTGTCTGTCTGTCTGTCTGTCTGTCTGTCTGTCTGTCTGTCTGTCTGTCTGTCTGTCTGTCTGTCTGTCTGTCTGTCTGTCTGTCTGTCTGTCTGTCTGTCTGTCTGTCTGTGTGTCTGCGTGTGTGTGTGTTCCCCAGGGGAGGCGAGGGGACTTGCTGGTGTCTCTGTGCTATAACCCAACAGCCAACACCATCACTGTGAACATCATCAAAGCACGCAATCTCAAAGCCATGGACATAGGAGGAACATCAGGTTAGTCTCCTCTCCTTCCCCCCTTCCCTCCCTCCCCTATAACCCTCTCAAAGCCATGGACATAGGAGGAACATCAGGTTAGTCTCCTCTCCTTCCCCCCTTCCCTCCTTCCCCTATAACCCTCTCAAAGCCATGGACATAGGAGGAACATCAGGTTAGTCTCCTCTCCTTCCCCCCTTCCCCCCTTCCCTATAACCCTCTCAAAGCCATGGACATAGGAGGAACATCAGGTTAGTCTCCTCTCCTTCCCCCCTTCCCCCCTTCCCTATAACCCTCTCAAAGCCATGGACATAGGAGGAAGATCAGGTTAGTCTCCTCTCCTTCCCTCCTTCCCCCCTTCCCTCCCTCCCCTATAACCCTCTCAAAGCCATGGACATAGGAGGAAGATCAGTTTAGAATCCTCTCCTTCTCTCTCAAGAAGCAGTGCGGCTTGGTTGGGTTGTGTATCGGAGGACGCATGACTTTCAACCTTCGTCTCTCCCGAGCACGTACGGGAGTTGTAGCGATGAGACAAGATAGTAACTTAATTGGATACCACGAAAAAGGGAAGAAAAAAAAAGATACAGCATCTGTATAACCCTCTCAAAGCCATGGACATTGGGTCTCCCTCCTTCCCTCCCTCATTCCCTCCACCATCACCCCCTGAATCCCTTTCTCAAAGCCTTTGTCTCGGGGAGTCTCGGGAAGACTCTGGGAGTCTCGGGGAGTCTCGGGAAGACTCTGGGAGTCTCGGGAGTCTTGGGAAGACTCTGGAGGTCTCGGGAGTCTCGGGAAGACTCTGGAAGTCTCGGGTGTCTCTCAGGGAGTCTCGGGAAGTCTCTGGGAGTCTCGGGAAGACTCCGGGCGTCTCGGGCGTCTCTCTGGGAGTCTCGGGAAGACTCTGGGAGTCTCGGGGGTCTCTCTGGGAGTCCCGGGAAGACTCTGGGAGTCCCGGGAAGACTCTGGGAGTCTCGGGGAGACTCTGGGAGTCTCGAGGAGTCTCGGGAAGACTCTGGGAGTCTCTGGGAGTCTCGGGAAGACTCTGGGAGTCTCGTGAAGACACTGGGAGTCTCTGGGGTCTCTCTGGGAGTCTCGGGAGTCTCGGGAAGACTCTGGGAGTCTCGGGAAGACACTGGGAGTCTCTGGGAGTCTCGGGGAGTCTCGGGAAGACTCTGGGAGTCTCGGGGGGTCTGTAGAATCTATGGAGTTCTAATCCCGTATTTCCTGTTCCTATCTGACTGTTTCTCATAGGACAAGTGGAAGAACGGAGGTTGGGTGATAGACATAGAGACATAGAAAATTAATTATGGGCACAGTCGATCTGTGGGCACAGCCGATAGGCTAGAACCCCCCATGTCCAAGAGTGCATGTGTGGTCTGGAGTCCTGGGTTTTACTGTTACACCAGACTCCATTATAAGTCCTGAGTGTTACTGCTGTCCTGAGTGTTACTGCTACACCAGACTCCATTATAAGTCCTGAGTGTTACTGCTACACACCAGACTCCATTATAAGTCCTGAGTGTTACTGCTACACCAGACTCCATTATAAGTCCTGAGTGTTACTGCTGTCCTGAGTGTTACTGCTACACCAGACCCCATTATAAGTCCTGAGTGTTACTGCTACACCAGACTCCATTATAAGTCCTGAGTGTTACTGCTGTCCTGAGTGTTACTGCTACACCAGACTCCATTATAAGTCCTGAGTGTTACTGCTACACCAGACTCCATTATAAGTCCTGAGTGTTACTGCTACACCAGACTCCATTATAAGTCCTGAGTGTTACTGCTACACCAAACCCCATTATAAGTCCTGAGTGTTACTGCTGTCCTGAGTGTTACTGCTACACCAGACCCCATTATAAGTCCTGAGTGTTACTGCTACACCAGACTCCATTATAAGTCCTGAGTGTTACTGCTACACCAGACTCCATTATAAGTCCTGAGTGTTACTGCTACACCAGACCCCATTATAAGTCCTGAGTGTTACTGCTGTCCTGAGTGTTACTGCTACACCAGACCCCATTATAAGTCCTGAGTGTTACTGCTACACCAGACTCCATTATAAGTCCTGAGTGTTACTGCTATACCAGACTCCATTATAAGTCCTGAGTGTTACTGCTACACCAGACCCCATTATAAGTCCTGAGTGTTACTGCTGTCCTGAGTGTTACTGCTACACCAGACCCCATTATAAGTCCTGAGTGTTACTGCTACACCAGACTCCATTATAAGTCCTGAGTGTTACTGCTACACCAGACCCCATTATAAGTCCTGAGTGTTACTGCTGTCCTGAGTGTTACTGCTACACCAGACCCCATTATAAGTCCTGAGTGTTACTGCTACACCAGACTCCATTATAAGTCCTGAGTGTTACTGCTACACCAGACTCCATTATAAGTCCTGAGTGTTACTGCTACACCAGACTCCATTATAAGTCCTGAATGTTACTGCTACACCAGACTCCATTATAAGTGATTCTAAGGCTGTTCTTTTCATTCATTATTTGTCACGGCGACCACACAGTGGAATGTTACAGTCTAGGGGTCATCTAGTCGAGTCACAACACCTCACACATACACACACTCACAAAAACACGCACACAGACAGTTCCAATAGCAATGTGACCTTCTATGACAGAGGCACGCATCACGCCACAGCTGTGGCTAGCTATAGCTCTATATCTAGCAGAATAATCTACTGCCTCTGGCCTACTGATGTCTGCTTCAGCTAAACTCTCTCTCTCTCTCTCTCTTCCCCTCCTCTAGCTGGCTCTGTTCTCTCTCTCTCTCTCGCTCTCTCGCTCTGTCCATCTTTTTGTCTGCACAGCCATAAAATGAATAGGTCTCTAGCTTCGATAGGGTCTCTGTGGTCACTCCTTCAGGTTTAGTCTGGTGACAGTATTTAACGATTTTCAGAGACTATTACTGCACAAGGAATACTTGTCTGTTTGGTCGGTACGACGACGACACTAGAACAAACCCAATGTAACCCATAGCTCTCTGTAAGACCATAATAAAGATAAATAAATATACATTTTACTAGGCAAGTCAGTTAAGAACAAATTCTTATTTTCAATAACGGCCTAGGAACAGTGGGTTTAACTGCCTGTTCAGGGGAAGAACAACAGATTTGTACCTTGTCAGCTCGGGGGTTTGAACTTGCAACCTTCCGGTTAATAGTCCAACACTCTAACCACTAGGCTACCCTGCCAAACCAAACTAAATAAATAAATAAAGATAAGCATATAGCCTGCGAGGGGATCCAATCACCGACATGAAAACTACACAGTCGGGGAGCATCGGAACATTCCAGAAAGAAAAAAACGATGTTGAGATGGGGTTTTTTTTGCAAATTTTGACAGGCGAGGAAATATAACCAATTTTTCCCTCCGGACCTTATTGAAGACCAGGTGTGTCAAAATGAGTTTAGTCACCTCAGCCTGCTCAATTTCCACATTATTTATTAAAATATTTAGTTGAGGTTAGGGTAGGGTAGATTGACACCCCTGCTCTATCAGAATCAGTAGATTGACACCCCTGCTCTATTAGAATCAGTAGATTGACACCCCTGCTCTACCAGAATCAGTAGATTGACACCCCTGCTCTATCAGAATCAGTAGATTGACACCCCTGCTCTACCAGAATCAGTAGATTGACACCCCTGCTCTACCAGAATCAGTAGATTGACACCCCTGCTCTATTAGAATCAGTAGATTGACACCCCTGCTCTACCAGAATCAGTAGATTGACACCCCTGCTCTACCAGAATCAGTAGATTGACATCAAAAATCAGTAGATTGACACCCCTGCTCTACCAGAATCAGTAGATTGACACCCCTGCTCTACCAGAATCAGTAGATTGACACCCCAGCTCTATTAGAATCAGTGGAACTT
>NC_088412.1:8007873-8037873 GCF_034236695.1 Oncorhynchus nerka
CCCTCCCTCTCCCTCCCCTCTCTATCTATCTCTCTCTCTCCCCTCTCTCTCTCTCTCTCTCTCTGTCTCTCTGTCTCTCTCTCTCCCCTCTCTCTCTCTCTCTCTCTCTCTCTCTCTCTCTCTCTCTCTCTCTCTCTCTCTCTCTTGCGTGAGTGGTTAGTCAGTGTGCTGTAACATGCTGGGCCACTCCAGTCCCCTTCAGAACAATCATCCAACGTGGGAACAGAGGAACCCTGTTTTGACAGCCTAGTGCCTGGGGTGTCACAGCACGTTACGCTCCCATTCCACTGTCAGAACGAACTCTCTCCACTCTGTCCTCTCTCCTCTCCTCTCCACCCTTTCCTCTCTCCTCTCTCCTCTCCTCTCCACCCTTTCCTCTCTCCTCTCTCCTCTCCTCTCCACCCTTTCCTCTCTCCTCTCTCCTCTCTCCTCTCCTCTCCACCCTTTCCTCTCTCCTCTCTCCCTTCTCCACAGCCCTCTCATCCCTCTCCAAGTTCCTCTCCCCAGCCTTCCACAACTCTCATAACAGCCTCCCTCTCCCTTTCTCTCTCCTCAGCCCTCCTCCACCCCCCTGGCCCTGAGGTCACAGGATTCAGGGAGGATTCAGCTAAACATAATGAGACGTGCAGGCTAGGGGGCTAGGAGTCAGGGAGTAGGGGTTAGGGAGCAGGGGGAAGGGGGCTAGGAGTCAGGGAGTAGGGGTTAGGGAGCAGGGGAAGGGGGCTAGGAGTCAGGGAGTAGGGGTTAGGGAGCAGGGGAAGGGGGCTAGGAGTCAGGGAGTAGGGGTTAGGGAGCAGGGGGAAGGGGGCTAGGAGTCAGGGAGTAGGGGTTAGGGAGCAGGGGAAGGGGGCTAGGAGTCAGGGAGTAGGGGTTAGGGAGCAGGGGAAGGGGGCTAGGAGTCAGGGAGTAGGGGTTAGGGAGCATGGGGAAGGGGGCTAGGAGTCAGGGAGTAGGGGTTAGGGAGCTGGGGGAAGGGGGCTAGGAGTCAGGGAGTAGGGGTTAGGGAGCAGGGGGAAGGGGGCTAGGAGTCAGGGAGTAGGGGTTAGGGAGCAGGGGGAAGGGGGCTAGGGGTCAGGGAGTAGGGGTTAGGGAGCAGGGGAAGGGGGCTAGGAGTCAGGGAGTAGGGGTTAGGAGCAGGGGGAAGGGGGCTAGGAGTCAGGGAGTAGGGGTTAGGGAGCAGGGGGAAGGGGGCTAGGAGTCAGGGAGTAGGGGTTAGGGAGCAGGGGGAAGGGGCCTAGGAGTCAGGGAGTAGGGGTTAGGGAGCAGGGGGAAGGGGGCTAGGAGTCAGGGAGTAGGGGTTAGGGAGCAGGGGGAAGGGGGCTAGGAGTCAGAGAGTAGGGTGTAGGGAGCAGGGTGTAGGGAGCAGGGTGTAGGGAGCAAGGGGTAAGGTGTAGGGAGCAGGGGGAAGGTGACTAGGAGTCAGGGAGTAGGGTGTAGGGAGCAGGGTGTAGGGAGCAGGGTGTAGGGAGCAAGGGGTAAGGTGTGTAGGGAGCAGGGTGTAGGGAGCAGGGGTAGGGAGCAGGGGGTAAGGTGTAGGGAGCAGGGTGTAGGGAGCAGGGTGTAGGGAGCATTGGGTAGGGGGCTAGGAGTCAGGGAGTAGGGGTTAGGGAGCAGGGGGAAGGGGACTAGGAGTCAGGGAGTAGGGTGTAGGGAGCAGGGTGTAGGGAGCATTGTGTAGGGGGCTAGGAGTCAGGGAGTAGGGGTTAGGGGGAAGGGGACTAGGAATCAGGGAGTAGGGTGTAGGGAGCAGGGTGTAGGGAGCAGGGGGTAGGGAGCAGGGTGTAGGGAGCAGGGTGTAGGGAGCAAGGGGTAGGGAGCAAGGGGTAGGGAGCAGGGTGAGGGGCTACACTGGAGGTCTGATAGGTTGAAGGGAAGGTTAGGCAGATAGAGTTGGTCAGCTGGCACCTACCAGAGACAGATCACATGACTGGGAACAACAAACCTGCCAGAGAAGGATCACATGACTGGGAACAACAAACCTGCCAGAGACAGATCACATGACTGAGAACAACAAACCTACCAGAGACAGATCACATGACTGGGAACAACAAACCTGCCAGAGACAGATCACATGACTGGGAACAACAATCCTGCCAGAAACAGATCACATGACTGGGAACAACAAACCTACCAGAGACAGATCACATGACTGAGAACAACAAACCTGCCAGAGACAGATCACATGACTGAGAACAACAAACCTGCCAGAGACAGATCACATGACTGAGAACAACAAACCTACCAGAGACAGATCACATGACTGGGAACAACAAACCTACCAGAGACAGATCACATGACTGGGAACAACAAACCTGCCAGAGACAGATCACATGACTGGGAACAACAAACCTGCCAGAGACAGATCACATGACTGAGAACAACAAACCTACCAGAGACAGATCACATGACTGGGAACAACAAACCTGCCAGAGACAGATCACATGACTGGGAACAACAAACCTGCCAGAAACAGATCACATGACTGGGAACAACAAACCTACCAGAGACAGATCACATGACTGAGAACAACAAACCTGCCAGAGACAGATCACATGACTGAGAACAACAAACCTGCCAGAGACAGATCACATGACTGAGAACAACAAACCTACCAGAGACAGATCACATGACTGGGAACAACAAACCTGCCAGAGACAGATCACATGACTGGGAACAACAAACCTGCCAGAGACAGATCACATGACTGAGAAGAACAAACCTGCCAGAGACAGATCACATGACTGAGAAGAACAAACCTACCAGAGACAGATCACATGACTGAGAACAACAAACCTGCCAGAGACAAGTTGCTGTTATCTCAGACAGAAACAGAAACAGAGACAGGGACAGTAGCTGTTATCTCAGGCAGAAACAGTGACAGTAGCTGTTATCTCAGGCAGAAACAGTGACAGTAGCTGTTATCTCAGACAGAAACAGGGACAGTAACTGTTATCTCAGGCAGAAACAGAGACAGGGACAGTAGCTGTTATCTCAGACAGAGACAGGGACAGTAGCTGTTATCTCAGACAGAAACAGAGACAGGGACAGTAGCTGTTATCTCAGACAGAAACAGAGACAGTGACAGTAGCTGTTATCTCAGACAGAAACAGTGACAGGGACAGTAGCTGTTATATCAGACAGAAACAGAGATAGTAGCTGTTATCTCAGACAGAAACAGAAACAGGGACAGTAGCTGTTATCTCAGACAGAAACAGAGACAGAGACAGTAGCTGTTATCTCAGACAGAAACAGAAACAGGGACAGTAGCTGTTATCTCAGACAGAAACAGAGACAGTGACAGTAGCTGTTATCTCAGACAGAAACAGTGACAGTAGCTGTTATCTCAGACAGAAACAGAGACAGTGACAGTAGCTGTTATCTCAGACAGAAACAGTGACAGTAGCTGTTATCTCAGACAGAAACAGAGACAGGGACAGTAGCTGTTATCTCAGACAGAAACAGGGACAGGGACAGTAGCTGTTATCTCAGACAGAAACAGAGACAGGGACAGTAGCTGTTATCTCAGACAGAAACAGACAGTGACAGTAGCTGTTATCTCAGACAGAAACAATGACAGTAGCTGTTATCTCAGACAGAAACAATTACAATAGCTGTTATCTCAGACAGAAACAGTGACAGTAGCTGTTATCTCAGACAGAAACAGAGACAGGGACAGTAGCTGTTATCTCAGACAGAAACAGGGACAGTAACTGTTATCTCAGACAGAAACAGAGACAGGGACAGTAGCTGTTATCTCAGACAGAGACAGGGACAGTAGCTGTTATCTCAGACAGAAACAGAGACAGGGACAGTAGCTGTTATCTCAGACAGAAACAGAAACAGGGACAGTAGCTGTTATCTCAGACAGAAACAGAGACAGTGACAGTAGCTGTTATCTCAGACAGAAACAGTGACAGTAGCTGTTATCTCAGACAGAAACAGAGACAGTGACAGTAGCTGTTATATCAGACAGAAACAGAGATAGTAGCTGTTATCTCAGACAGAAACAGAAACAGGGACAGTAGCTGTTATCTCAGACAGAAACAGAGACAGAGACAGTAGCTGTTATCTCAGACAGAAACAGAAACAGGGACAGTAGCTGTTATCTCAGACAGAAACAGAGACAGTGACAGTAGCTGTTATCTCAGACAGAAACAGTGACAGTAGCTGTTATCTCAGACAGAAACAGAGACAGGGACAGTAGCTGTTATCTCAGACAGAAACAGGGACAGGGACAGTAGCTGTTATCTCAGACAGAAACAGAGACAGGGACAGTAGCTGTTATCTCAGACAGAAACAGACAGTGACAGTAGCTGTTATCTCAGACAGAAACAATGACAGTAGCTGTTATCTCAGACAGAAACAATTACAATAGCTGTTATCTCAGACAGAAACAGTGACAGTAGCTGTTATCTCAGACAGAAACAGAGACAGGGACAGTAGCTGTTATCTCAGACAGAAACAGGGACAGTAACTGTTATCTCAGACAGAAACAGAGACAGGGACAGTAGCTGTTATCTCAGACAGAAACAGACAGTGACAGTAGCTGTTATCTCAGACAGAAACAGACAGTGACAGTAGCTGTTATCTCAGACAGAAACAGTGACAGTAGCTGTTATCTCAGACAGAAACAGAGACAGGGACAGTAGCTGTTATCTCAGACAGAAACAGAGACAGGGACAGTAGCTGTTATCTCAGACAGAAACAGAGACAGGGACAGTAGCTGTTATCTCTGACAGAAACAGAGACAGGGACAATAGCTGTTATCTCAGACAGAAACAGAGACAGTGACAGTAGCTGTTATCTCAGACAGAAACAGTGACCGTATCTCCCTACACACTGCATCTATACTGCTTGCATCCCAAAGAGTACCCTGTTCCCCCCTCGCTCCCCTCTTTTTCCCTAATGCAAATAACTGAAAGCTTTATTGGCATAAGAGGTCAGAGCAGTTTGCCAAAGGATTAGCTAATTATTGTTCTTGGTCTGACCCAGGTTGTTTGTCCTTTGTCATTTCCCCGGTTCCTCCATCCCTCAGTGTCCATCTTATTGTGTGCCATCGCTCCTCCTGACAATGTGAAGGGTTGTGGGGGGCGATGCGTCAGTGTATTGGAAAGGTGCCGAGCGGACCGTTGAAATGTTGTGTACTGTACTTACATTTACATTTAAGTCATTTAGCAGACGCTCTTATCCAGAGCGACTTACATTAAGGGTACTTCACTATATTGTAGTCTACGTTGTTGAAGGTAAACGCTTAGTGCCGGTAGAGGACAATTCTTCCTTCTCTGAATCCTGTTCTCAACACATCGTAGTTGTTACCTGGCCATTGTTCAGGTACTGATGCTCTGGTGCCAAAATATAGATTGGATCCTCTAGGTCAGGTTCCTGGATAGATATTCTGTCTAGGTTTAATCTGGGTCAGGTTCCTGGATAGATATTCTGTCTAGGTTTAATCTGGGTCAGGTTCCCAGATAGATATTCTTTCTAGGTTTAATCTGGGTCAGGTTCCCGGATCGATATTATGTTTAGGTTTAATCTGGGTCAGGTTCCTGGATAGATATTCTGTCTAGGTTTAATCTAGGTCAGGTTCCGGGATAGATATTATGTCTAGGTTTAATCTGGGTCAGAGGAACTGGCCCTCTGTGTCTTCCTTGACTAGTCAGTAGATGATAAGGTGTGCTCAGCCAGACGGCCTCCCCTAAAGCTAGGTTTAATCTGGGTCAGGTTCCTGGGTCAGGTTCCTTGACTAGTCAGTAGATGATAAGGTGTGCTCAGCCAGACGGCCTCCCCTAAAGCTAGGTTTAATCTGGGTCAGGTTCCTGGGTCAGGTTCTTTGACTAGTCAGTAGATGATAAGGTGTGCTCAGCCAGACGACCTTCCCTAAAGCTAGGTTTAATCTGGGTCAGGTTCCTGGGTCAGGTTCCTTGACTAGTCAGTAGATGATAAGGTGTGCTCAGCCAGACGGCCTCCCCCCTAAAGCTAAAATCTGGGTCAGGTTCCTTGACTAGTCAGTAGATGATAAGGTGTGCTCAGCCAGACGACCTCCCTAAAGCTAGGTTTAATCTGGGTCAGGTTCCTGGGTCAGGTTCTTTGACTAGTCAGTAGATGAGATGAATAATCCTGGGTCAGGTTCCTTGACTAGTCAGTAGATGATAAGTGCTCAGCCAGACCTCCCCTAAAGCTAGGTTTAATCAGTAGATGATAAGGTCAGGACAACCTCCCTCTAGGTTTAATCTGGGTCAGGTTCCAGGTTCCTTGACTAGTCAGTAGATGATAAAGTGTGCTCAGCCAGACGACCTCCCTAAAGCTAGGTTTAATCTGGGTCAGGTTCCTGGGTCAGGTTCCTTGACTAGTCAGTAGATGATAAAGTGTGCTCAGCAGTAGATGATAGACTCAGCCAGACCTCCCCTAAAGCTAGGTTTAATCTGGGTCAGGTTCCTGGGTCAGGTTCCTTGACTAGTCAGTAGATGATAAAGTGTGCTCAGCCAGACGACCTCCCTAAAGCTAGGTTTAATCTGGGTCAGGTTCCTGGGTCAGGTTCCTTGACTAGTCAGTAGATGATAAAGTGTGCTCAGCCAGACGACCTCCCCTAAAGCTAGGTTTAATCTGGGTCAGGTTCCTGGGTCAGGTTCCTTGACTAGTCAGTAGATGATAAAGTGTGCTCAGCCAGACGACCTCCCCTAAAGCTAGGTTTAATCTGGGTCAGGTTCCTGGGTCAGGTTCCTTGACTAGTCAGTAGACTAGATAATGATAAAGTGTGCTCAGCCAGACGACCTCCCCTAAAGCTAGGTTTAATCTGGGTCAGGTTCCTGGGTCAGGTTCCTTGACTAGTCAGTAGATGATAAAGTGTGCTCAGCCAGACGACCTCCCATAAAGCTAGGTTTAATCTGGGTCAGGTTCCTGGGTCAGGTTCCTTGACTAGTCAGTAGATGATAAAGTGTGCTCAGCCAGACGACCTCCCCTAAAGCTAGGTTTAATCTGGGTCAGGTTCCTGGGTCAGGTTCCTTGACTAGTCAGTAGAGGATAAGGTGTGCTCAGCCAGACAGGTTCCTTGACCTCCAGCCAGACGACCTCCCCTAAAGCTAGGTTTAATCTGGGTCAGGTTCCTGGGTCAGGTTCCTTGACTAGTCAGTAGATGATAAAGTGTGCTCAGCCAGACGACCTCCCATAAAGCTCACCCCTTCAGTTGTTTTACTAGGCATCTGGTGTAAAAACCCTCATGGTGTGACTACTCCCTATCAGATATGCAGTGAAAGCATTATTCTGAATTGGTATCTAACTGAATATAAAACAAAAAACAATAACAAAGTAATAATATTTTTGGGTTTCTTGCCTGTTGGTCTGTGTTTGTGTGCAGTACGTGTGTGTTTGGTGTTCCTGTGTTTAAGGGTTTTGTTTCTCTCTGTTTTTTTTGAGAAGAAAAAAAAAGAGTTTGTTTCTGTACATGTTTGTTGTTGAAAAATGATGAGCTATTTGTTTGCTGTACGCTGCAATACGTTTCAACCTTTCCGTCACCTGAACAGGAATCGTCAATAATATTCCAGATGACTATAATGGTTATAACTGCCCTTCTTGAACAAGGGCTCTTGATGTCTGCTGTTATTTGTTGTTGGAGGTGACAGTCGGGAGGGGAGGTTGGAGGAGCGAGAGACAGAGATACCCCAACACACTTCCCAGACCAGAACAATCTCTTCAATATGTCACTAAGTAACAAACAAAACAAAACATAAATCTTCACAATTACAAACATGAACAAATATCGGATGCTTTTACGCTCATATAAGTACCTTATTATTTGGAGATTGTCATCTGACACAACAGACTAGTCCCACAGTAATATCACCACCCAAAACAACAACAGCCTACAGTCACTGAAACATTTTGTTTAACCTTTATTTAACTAGGCAAGTCAGTTAAAAACACATTATTATTTACAATGACGGCCTACCAGGGAACAGTGGGTTAACTGCCTTGTTCAGGGGAACAGTGGGTTAACTGCCTTGTTCAGGGGCAGAACTACAGATTTTTACCTTGTCAACCCGGATGACACTGGGCCAATGGTGCGCCGCCCTAACCCAATCATGTTGGTACAGCCTGGATTCAAACCAGGGACCGTAGTGACGCCTCTATCCCTGAGATGCAGTGCCTTAGACCACTGCGCCACTCTGGAGCCCAGATGCTTCTCAACCTCAGCCTATAATTAAACTTCGTGTGGTTAGATTAGATATAGACGGCACAAAAGCATCTCAGATCAATAATTATTAATTAATTAAATTAATCATAGCAATTTGACTAGAAAGCTCATGGTTGCCAGTCCACCCTTCACCTACACTTGAGTGGGGAAAAAAAGTTGCTCCGCCGTGGTCACTTGGAATTCTTTGGTAGATGGCTGTTCCCCCCAGCGTCGCTTCCCTCCCTCTGCCGTAGTGCATTCAGAGAGGGCTATATGTTCCTCAATGCCGGTCCCCTCCCTCTGCAGTGGTAGCTTGGCATTCCCTCTCACCCCTATCAGCTCCTACAGAAAGGAGCCTGGCTAACTGGCTGTATGGGGGGTTTACTGTAAAACCATGGTGTTATAGAGTATTAACTGTAGAATATGATGTCACGCTGTCTGTTTAAATCAACACTCAACCGTATTCATAGGTTGCACCTCCGTCACTCGGTCGCGTCGTGCATACCGCATACCGTTCTCAAGCCGCCCTCTACCGGCGGCGCGATAGTGGTGCCCCGAAAACCCCAGTCATTCTGGACGGAGGCTGACGAATTGTTTAGTCTAAATTACACTATAGTGCCTGGAAATACGATGACATTGCTAAAGTACTCAAATGTTTTGTAAGAAAACAACCTTTGCCAGTATTATAATGTTGTCAATTTTACTTTTAAACAGATGGGAATGTTGCCATTAGATATAAAATAAAAATAGCTTTGACTCCTGAATGGCATTGTATTTCCAAGACACTGTGCTTCTATACTCCCTTATAATACCTTCGCTTGAAATAACGAGAAAAGTAAGTGCCATTAGTACGGATTGTCCCTTTTGAGAAGCCGTAGCCAGTACACACTTCCTCAAAATAGTGAGACCCGAATCAAAAAACAAAAACAAATCTTTCATTCATTTTGACGTTTTTTTGCAGAGGTCTTAGTCGCGTCATTTTACATCTAACTAAGATATTTGGTGAAGTATTTCTCAATGAAAACATGTGGATGAAAACGCTTCGTCTCGTCTCGAACGACAACAAAGACTTTATTGAAGAATCCCAACAGTCGACCAATCACGTACGAAGGGTCGAGTACTTTGGGTGTGTGTCCGAACAGCCCAAAACCTCCTTACCGGCCAAAACTAACAAAACAGTCACAAAATGTCATCATTATATATATTTAACTCTTCCCCAACTGTTTCGGCTGGGAAGTATACAGATGCCTTTAGTTCCAGGCACATTTATAGAGACGATTTTACCCCTGAACAATGTTGAAACATATATTGGGGGACTAGGGTTGCAAAATTCTGGTAACTTTAGATTCTAGATCCTGGTTGGGTGGATTCTAGATTTCCTCCTGATTCCTTCCTGATACTGGAAATCTTCCAACAGGGATTTCTGGGGATTTTGAGAAAGTTCTGGACATTTTGCTACCCTACGCAAGACCATATTGGGTTACTTCTCCAAAACAAACATGAGTTTATCTGCAACAGGACATTTACACCAATAACAGAATAACAACCCCAGAGCTTTTGTTATTGTTCGACCGATGTGATGACCTTCTGAGTGCCTGTTTCCCGGCACCAGACTGGAGGTGCCAAACACCAGGTCCAACCAAATGCCAGTGACCTCCCAGTGTCCCCTAGCTTCCCAGTCCTATTTTGAGACTCAAACCTGGGCTCTAAAAAAATAAAATGACGTGCTGTTTTGGTGCGGTGCTCAGAGAAGTACACTCTGTTTCAGAGCCATCAGACCTGCAGGTGTCTGCAAAAAAACACTCCCCTCCCTAGTTCTCCATATGCTCTGTTCCTGAGTAGCTGGCAGCTCTGTGTGTGTGTTCAGGAGAGAGCTTATCATTGTCAGACGGCTTTCAGTGTTGACTAGGACACAGACATGATCCTCACAGCTGATACACTGGCAAGGACACACACACACACAAATATACACACACACAACCAAATATACACACACACGCTGGCCATTTACAATCTGTCTAGCAAGGTCAACAAAATAAATATACCACTGATCTTAACCGGCTGAAAAATTCAAATGTAAAAATTCAAATGTAGAGCCCCCCCCCCCCATACCTACATGCACACCTCTGTGGATACATAGTTTATTATCATTCTCTGCCTTCACCTCTGTGGATAAATAGTTTATTATCATTCTCTGCCTTCACCTCTGTGGATAAATAGTTTATTATCATTCTCTGCCTTCACCTCTGTGGATAAATAGTTGATTATCATTCTCTGCCTTCACCTCTGTGGATAAATAGTTTATTATCATTCTCTGCCTTCACCTCTGTGGATAAATAGTTTATTATCATTCTCTGCCTTCACCTCTGTGGATAAATAGTTTATTATCATTCTCTGCCTTCATGTTGTGAAGTTCATTTACATTTAGACCTGTAGGTCAAATGTCTTCCTGTGTGTGAACGGTAGACTAGCCCTCTCCCTCTTCTCTCCATCTCTCCCAGACCTCATCAACAGCTCCAACTTTCAACACATAAATTGTGATGTGTACAAATCTGATTTAATGTACTTATGTCTTTTTTTGTTTCGTTTTTTTTTTTGTGACAACTTTGTATAGTGTATAAACATCTCTAAATATATGAAAAACGACACTATAGATGTTAGCTTCCTGGAACATGCAGGGTAATAGGGTATACTTGGTCGACTTAAAGACAAAAAACGTAGAGCCGCTATAAAGCTAGTTATCGAGAACATCCTGCTTTGTGTAGAAATCTGGTGTGTCACCACGGTCCCTTTTTATATTCTAGGTTTTGTTTTTTTGTGTTGATGTTTTTTTAAATACACCCGGTGGCATCCAAGGTGTTGTTGTTGTTTCTTCATTTTCTTAGTTTATTTACTTGTTTGTTGTTTTCTTGACGAGGCGCAGCGAGGTTCTGGCAGCGCAGGAGAGTAAACGGGAACGCCGAACAGAACCCTGGTGTTAGTTAGTTAGTTAGTTAGGTGTCAGTCAGTCCATGGCTCTTGTCATGTCTGTATCTCCTCTCTGACCCCTCTATCTCAGTAGTGATACAGAATGTGTGTTCAGGTATCTATCTCAGTAGTGATACAGAATGTGTGTTCAGGTATCTCTCTCAGTAGTGATACAGAATGTGGGTTCAGGTATCTATCTCAGTAGTGATACAGAATGTGGGTTCAGGTATCTATCTCAGTAGTGATACAGAATGTGGGTTCAGGTATCTATCTCAGTAGTGATACAGAATGTGGGTTCAGGTATGGGGTGACCGTTTACACTGAATCTGACAGATGCCCTTCTTCCTCCTCCTCCTTCCTCCTCCTCCTTCCTCCTCAGTCTCCTCTTGCCCCTTCCTCCTCCTTCCTCCTCCTCCTTCCTCCTCTAGTCACCTCCTCCTTCCCCTTCCTCCTAGTATACTGTCTCTACAGACTAGGCACCCTCCAACAACACAGTATAGTAACTGTCTCTACAGACTAGTCACCCTCCAACAACACAGTATAGTGTCCTCTCTTCCTCCTCTCTTCATCCTCTTTCCTCCTCTCTCCTCCTCTCTTCTTCCTCGTTCCCTCCTCTTTCCCTCTCTTCCTCCTCTTTCCCTCTCTCTTCCTCTTTCCCTCTCTCTTCCTCCGTTCTCCCGCCTCTCCGTCTTTCTTCTCTCCCCCTCTCCTCTCTATTTTCTCTGTGGAGCTCAGTCAGACAGAGGAGAGGATAGGAGGATGATGAAACACCTCGGAAACAGGATCTGTAGTTAAAGAACTGGATAACAAACAGGTTCCTAGCCTGGTGCCCTGCTACTCTGTTTATTAAGGCTGATGTCACATTCTAGTAGAGGTATTGGCCCAGAACTCTCCACAGCCAGTAGAGGTTGTAGAGGCATTACACATGCAGTCGGTCCCAATTTGCTCCATAGCCCTTTCCCCTTGGTCCTAACCCTTTCATGTTTGCTGACCTAAACGGTCTGGATAGGTATAAGTACTGTACTGCTTGAGCTTCCCCCTTCCAGACACGGAAGGGTTAGTAGCCTAAACCTCTACAGTCCCCTAGACACCCCATCAAGGAGAAGGGCAGCTGTCAGTATTATATGCAGAAACACAAAGTGGACGCATTCAGATCATTAAAACAACTAGCACAATTAACTTAACTCAATATGTCATAAGGGTGCACATAGTCTTGTTTCATTGGCCCAACTATAAACCAATCCACTAGCAAGAGCCTGTGTAATGTCATGTGATATTACCTGCCCTCTCCACACCCAAAATTCCTTCTCACCCTGAATGTCAGTGTATTGTTGGGTAGCATCTTCGCTATGTGAGACCTGAGATCAGTGTATTGTTGGGTAGCATCTTCGCTCTGGGAGTCCTGAGATCAGTGTATTGTTGGGTAGCATCTTCGCTATGTGAGACCTGAGATCAGTGTATTGTTGGGTAGCATCTTCGCTCTGGGAGTCCTGAGATCAGTGTATTGTTGGGTAGCATCTTCGCTATGGGAGACCTGAGATCAGTGTATTGTTGGGTAGCATCTTCGCTATGGGAGACCTGAGATCAGTGTATTGTTGGGTAGCATCTTCGCTATGGGAGACCTGAGATCAGTGTATTGTTGGGTAGCATCTTCGCTATGTGAGACCTGAGATCAGTGTATTGTTGGGTAGCATCTTCGCTCTGGGAGTCCTGAGATCAGTGTGTTGCGTTACAGGACTCCCAGAGCAAAGTGACTAGGTAGCTCTTTACATACAGTGGGGAGAACAAGTATTTGAAACACTGCTGATTTTGCAGGTTTTCCTACTTACAAAGCATGTAGAGGTCTGTAATTTTTTATCATAGGTACACTTCAACTGTGAGAGACGGAATCTAAAACAAAAATCCAGAAAATCACATGGTATGATTTTTAAGTAATTCATTTGCATTTTATTGCATGACATAAGTATTTGATCACCTACCAACCAGTAAGAATTCCGGCTCTCACAGACCTGTTAGTTTTTCTTTAAGATGTCACCTCCAGGCCTCCAGACCATATGTCTCCTCTAGTCACCTCCAGACCATATGTCTCCTCTAAATACTTGTTCTCCCCACTGTATGTGACTGACCACCTTGATTTTGTCTTGTGTACCAACATTTGAAATTGTTTTTTTTTTACATTGGATAAAAGAAGAGAAGCAGAGCTAGAAAATTGTATTTCCTACGTTGCATTTTTGAGGAACAATAGGAAACAAATTCTGCTTTGAAAGTTGATAAACTTGTAACCTACATTTTGAGAAAATGGCCTTTGAATGTTTTGGTACTTACTGGAGAGCTCTCCTTTTCAGAATTGTTCACACCCTCTAAAGCCTTAGCCCCGCCCATCTCTTTAAGGGTTCACACCCTCTTAAGCCTTAGCCCCACCCATCTCTTTAAGGGTTCACACCCTCTTAAGCCTTAGCCCCACCCATCTCTTTAATGGTTCACACCCTCTTAAGCCTTAGCCCCACCCATCTCTTTAAGGTTTCACACCCTCTTAAAACTTAGCCCCACCCATCTCTTTAAGGGGTCACACCCTCTTAAGCCTTAGCCCCGCCCATCTCTTTAAGGATTCACACGCGAGGCCATGTGCAACACAGAGTGAGTCGTTTAGGAAAGGTTACGACTAAAAGTGGTTGAAGTGGCAGCCTACAATAATGAAAGATTACAGATAAACAGAGTGTCCTGGTAAAAAATATTTTATAAATATTAGATGACGCTTACCCAGACACACTTGTCTAAATTGTGAAAGGAATGCTATAAACCCCAGCCACATCTAAGTGGATGGATCTCTAAGGAAGGTGTAAATGGTACAGCCAAATGGTTACTTGCATAGTAGCAATATCAGAAATAGATCATTAAATAATATTCAGTATGTACAAGAACAATATCAATAACCATATCAGTGATAGATGAGGTAGTTATATGCATACGATCAGGGGTAAAGTGGCTGAGCAGCAGGATAAAAAAATATATAGTGTCCATGAAAGATACACAGGCAGAGGCATTCTAGAACATTCTAGAAACCAGACATGAACATTCTAGAACATTCTAGAAACCAGACATGAACATTCTAGAACATTCTAGAAACCAGACATGAACATTCTAGAAACCGGACATGAACATTTTAGAACCTGGACATGAACGTTCTAGAACATAGACATGAACAGGGGTGCGTGCAATACCGTCGGTGCTACGCAAATAAAAATGTGATTTAAATTTTTTTAATTAAAAAAATATATATTTAAAAAGAATAAAACACATTTTCAAACAGTCCATTTATATTTTCCAACAGGGCTATACATTTGGGTGAGTTTGTTTTTCTCGCCTGAGTAGCCTCGTTTCACTGCCAAAAATAAAATGAAACCATCTATTGTTCAGTGAAATAACAATACAATGTGAAATACAGGTAGCCTAGTCAAATAATTAACATCCAATCACATTAACTGTTACTCTCTAGTGGGGATTCCTCGAACGGTCCGCATGAAGCTAAACATAACTGCTGTTCATTCCGTTTACTCAATCAAATGGATAAATGGATAAAAAAAGGCAGGTGGGTCCCAGCAGTACTACACCTGCACCTGTCACCTGCTTCCACGAGAACATCCAATGCTAGCATCAGTAATTCTACATTTGTTGTTAGCCCAGCTAGCATGGACACTGGCAGTTGTGAATCTGATGCAGCCAAAGAGCTACTGCCCTCCAGACCATATGTCACCTCCAGGCCTCCAGACCATATGTCTCCTCTAGTCACCTCCAGACCATATGTCTCCTCTAGTCACCTCCAGACCATATGTCTCCTCTAGTCACCTCCAGACCATATGTCTCCTCTAGTCACCTCCAGACCATATGTCTCCTCTAGTCACCTCCAGACCATATGTCACCTCTAGTCACCTCCAGACCATATGTCTCCTCTAGTCACCTCCAGACCATATGTCACCTCCAGGCCTCCAGACCATATGTCTCCTCTAGTCACCTCCAGACCATATGTCTCCTCTAGTCACCTCCAGGCCTCCAGACCATATGTCTCCTCTAGTCACCTCCAGACCATATGTCTCCTCTAGTCACCTCCAGACAATATGTCTCCTCTAGTCACCTCCAGACCATATGTCACCTCCAGGCTTCCAGACCATATGTCTCCTCTAGTCACCTCCAGGCCTCCAGACAATATGTCTCCTCTAGTCACCTCCAGACCATATGTCACCTCCAGACCTCCAGACCATATGTCACCTCCAGGCCTCCAGACCATATGTCTCCTCTAGTCACCTCCAGATCTCCAGACCATATGTCTCCTCTAGTCACCTCCAGGCCTACAGACCATGTCTCCTCTAGTCACCTCCAGGCCTCCAGACCATATGTCTCCTATAGTCACCTCCAGACCTCCAGACCATATATCTCCTCTAGTCACCTCCAGACCATATGACTCCTCTAGTCACCTCCAGATCATGTCTCCTCTAGTCACCTCCAGACAATATGTCTCCTCTAGTCACCTCCAGACCATATGACTCCTCTAGTCACCTCCAGCCCATATGTCTCCTCCAGACCATATGTCTCCTCTAGTCACCTCCAGACCATATGTCTCCTCTAGTCACCTCCAGACCTCCAGACCATATGTCTCCTCTAGTCACCTCCAGACCATATGACTCCTCTAGTCACCTCCAGATCATGTCTCCTCTAGTCACCTCCAGACAATATGTCTCCTCTAGTCACCTCCAGACCATATGACTCCTCTAGTCACCTCCAGCCCATATGTCTCCTCTAGTCACCTCCAGACCATATGTCTCCTCTAGTCACCTCCAGACCATATGTCTCCTCTAGTCACCTCCAGACCTCCAGACCATATGTCTCCTCTAGTCACCTCCAGACCATATGTCTCCTCTAGTCACCTCCAGGCCATATGTCTTCTCTAGTCACCTCCAGGCCATATGTCTCCTCTAGTCACCTCCAGGCCATATGACTCATCTAGTCACCTCCAGACCATATGTCTCCTCTAGTCACCTCCAGGCCTCCAGACCATATGTCTCCTCTAGTCACCTCCAGACCATATGTGTCCTCTAGTCACCTCCAGACCATATGTCTCCTCTAGTCACCTCCAGGCCTCCAGACCATATGTCTCCTCTAGTCACCTCCAGACCATATGTCTCCTCTAGTCACCTCCAGACCATATGTCACCTCCAGGCCTCCAGACCATATGTCTCCTCTAGTCACCTCCAAACCATATGTCTCCTCTAGTCACCTCCAGGCCTCCAGACCATATGTCTCCTCTAGTCACCTCCAGACCATATGTCTCCTCTAGTCACCTCCAGGCCTCCAGACCATATGTCTCCTCTAGTCACCTCCAGACCATATGTCTCCTCTAGTCACCTACAGACCATATGTCTCCTCTAGTCACCTCCAGACCTTATGCCTGCTCTAGTCACCTCCAGACCATATGACTCCTCTAGTCACCTCCAGGCCATATGACTCCTCTAGTCACCTCCAGGCCACACGACTCCTCTAGTCACCTCCAGACCTCCAGACCATATGGCTCCTCTAGTCACCTCCAGACCATATGTCTCCTCTAGTCACCTCCAGGCCTACAGACCATGTCACCTCTAGTCACCTCCAGGCCTACAGACCATATGCCTCCTCTAGTCACCTCCAGACCATATGTCTCCTCTAGTCACCTCCAGACCTCCAGACCATATGTCACCTCCAGGCCTCCAGACCATATGTCTCCTCTAGTCACCTCCAGACCTCCAGACCATATGTCTCCTCTAGTCACCTCCAGGCCTACAGACCATGTCTCCTCTAGTCACCTCCAGGCCTCCAGACCATATGTCACCTATAGTCACCTCCAGACCTCCAGACCATATATCTCCTCTAGTCACCTCCAGACCATATGACTCCTCTAGTCACCTCCAGATCATGTCTCCTCTAGTCACCTCCAGACAATATGTCTCCTCTAGTCACCTCCAGACCATATGACTCCTCTAGTCACCTCCAGCCCATATGTCTCCTCTAGTCACCTCCAGACCATATGTCTCCTCTAGTCACCTCCAGACCATATGTCTCCTCTAGTCACCTCCAGACCTCCAGACCATATGTCTCCTCTAGTCACCTCCAGACCATATGTCTCCTCTAGTCACCTCCAGCCCATATGTCTTCTCTAGTCACCTCCAGGCCATATGGCTCCTCTAGTCACCTCCAGGCCATATGACTCATCTAGTCACCTCCAGACCATATGTCTCCTCTAGTCACCTCCAGGCCTCCAGACCATATGTCTCCTCTAGTCACCTCCAGACCATATGTCTCCTCTAGTCACCTCCAGACCATATGTCTCCTCTAGTCACCTCCAGACCATATGTCTTCTCTAGTCACCTCCAGGCCATATGACTCCTCTAGTCACCTCCAGGCCATATGACTCATCTAGTCACCTCCAGACCATATGTCTCCTCTAGTCACCTCCAGGCCTCCAGACCATATGTCTCCTCTAGTCACCTCCAGACCATATGTCTCCTCTAGTCACCTCCAGACCATATGTCTCCTCTAGTCACCTCCAGACCATATGTCACCTCCAGGCCTCCAGACCATATGTCTCCTCTAGTCACCTCCAAACCATATGTCTCCTCTAGTCACCTCCAAACCATATGTCTCCTCTAGTCACCTCCAGACCATATGTCTCCTCTAGTCACCTCCAGACCATATGTCACCTCCAGGCCTCCAGACCATATGTCTCCTCTAGTCACCTCCAAACCATATGTCTCCTCTAGTCACCTCCAGGCCTCCAGACCATATGTCTCCTCTAGTCACCTCCAGACCATATGTCTCCTCTAGTCACCTCCAGACCATATGTCTCCTCTAGTCACCTCCAGGCCTCCAGACCATATGTCTCCTCTAGTCACCTCCAGACCATATGTCTCCTCTAGTCACCTCCAGACCATATGTCTCCTCTAGTCACCTCCAGACCATATGTCACCTCCAGGCCTCCAGCCCATATGTCTCCTCTAGTCACCTCCAAACCATATCTCTCCTCTAGTCACCTCCAGGCCTCCAGACCATATGTCTCCTCTAGTCACCTCCAGACCATATGTCTCCTCTAGTCACCTCCAGGCCTCCAGACCATATGTCTCCTCTAGTCACCTCCAGACCATATGTCTCCTCTAGTCACCTCCAGACCATATGTCTCCTCTAGTCACCTCCAGACCATATGCCTGCTCTAGTCACCTCCAGACCATATGACTCCTCTAGTCACCTCCAGGCCATATGACTCCTCTAGTCACCTCCAGACCTCCAGACCATATGTCTCCTCTAGTCACCTACAGACCATATGTCTCCTCTAGTCACCTCCAGACCATATGTCTCCTCTAGTCACCTCCAGACCATATGTCTCCTCTAGTCACCTCCAGCCCATATGTCTTCTCTAGTCACCTCCAGGCCATATGTCTCCTCTAGTCACCTCCAGCCCATATGTCTTCTCTAGTCACCTCCAGGCCATATGTCTCCTCTAGTCACCTCCAGCCCATATGTCTTCTCTAGTCACCTCCAGGCCATATGTCTCCTCTAGTCACCTCCAGCCCATATGTCTTCTCTAGTCACCTCCAGCCCATATGACTCCTCTAGTCACCTCCAGGCCATATGACTCCTCTAGTCACCTCCAGGCCACACGACTCCTCTAGTCACCTCCAGACCTCCAGACCATATGTCTCCTCTAGTCACAACCAGACCATATGTCTCCTCTAGTCACCTCCAGACCATATGTCTCCTCTAGTCACCTCCAGACCATATGTCTCCTCTAGTCACCTCCAGACCATATGTCTCCTCTAGTCACCTCCAGGCCTCCAGACCATATGTCTCCTCTAGTCACCTCCAGACCATATGTCTCCTCTAGTCACCTCCAGACCATGTCACCTCCAGGCCTACAGACCATATGTCTCCTCTAGTCACCTCCAGACCATATGTCTCCTCTAGTCACCTCCAGGCCTCCAGACCATATGTCTCCTCTAGTCACCTCCAGACCATATGTCTCCTCTAGTCACCTCCAGGCCTCCAGACCATATGTCTCCTCTAGTCACCTCCAGACCTCCAGACCATATGTCACCTCCAGGCCTCCAGACCATATGTCTCCTCTAGTCACCTCCAGGCCTAGAGACCATATGCCTCCTCTAGTCAACTCCAGACCATATGACTCCTCTAGTCACCTCCAGACCTCCAGACCATATGTCTCCTCTAGTCACCTCCAGGCCTACAGACCATGTCTCCTCTAGTCACCTCCAGACCTCCAGACCATATGTCACCTCCAGGCCTCCAGACCATATGTCACCTCTAGTCACCTCCAGACCTCCAGACCATATATCTCCTCTAGTCACCTCCAGACCATATGACTCCTCTAGTCACCTCCAGATCTCCAGACCATGTCTCCTCTAGTCACCTCCAGACAATATGTCTCCTCTAGTCACCTCCAGACCATATGACTCCTCTAGTCACCTCCAGCCCAAATGTCTCCTCTAGTCACCTCCAGACCATATGTCTCCTCTAGTCACCTCCAGGCCATATGACTCCTCTAGTCACCTCCAGGCCACACGACTCCTCTAGTCACCTCCAGACCTCCAGACCATATGTCTCCTCTAGTCACAACCAGACCATATGTCTCCTCTAGTCACCTCCAGACCATATGTCTCCTCTAGTCACCTCCAGACCATATGTCTCCTCTAGTCACCTCCAGACCATATGTCTCCTCTAGTCACCTCCAGGCCTCCAGACCATATGTCTCCTCTAGTCACCTCCAGACCATATGTCTCCTCTAGTCACCTCCAGACCATGTGTCACCTCCAGGCCTACAGACCATATGTCTCCTCTAGTCACCTCCAGACCATATGTCTCCTCTAGTCACCTCCAGGCCTCCAGACCATATGTCTCCTCTAGTCACCTCCAGACCATATGTCTCCTCTAGTCACCTCCAGGCCTCCAGACCATATGTCTCCTCTAGTCACCTCCAGACCATATGTCTCCTCTAGTCACCTCCAGACCTCCAGACCATATGTCACCTCCAGGCCTCCAGACCATATGTCTCCTCTAGTCACCTCCAGGCCTAGAGACCATATGCCTCCTCTAGTCAACTCCAGACCATATGTCTCCTCTAGTCACCTCCAGACCTCCAGACCATATGTCTCCTCTAGTCACCTCCAGGCCTACAGACCATGTCTCCTCTAGTCACCTCCAGACCTCCAGACCATATGTCACCTCCAGGCCTCCAGACCATATGTCACCTCTAGTCACCTCCAGACCTCCAGACCATATATCTCCTCTAGTCACCTCCAGACCATATGACTCCTCTAGTCACCTCCAGATCTCCAGACCATGTCTCCTCTAGTCACCTCCAGACAATATGTCTCCTCTAGTCACCTCCAGACCATATGACTCCTCTAGTCACCTCCAGACCATATGACTCCTCTAGTCACCTCCAGATCATGTCTCCTCTAGTCACCTCCAGACAATATGTCTCCTCTAGTCACCTCCAGGCCATATGTCTCCTCTAGTCACCTCCAGGCCATATGACTCCTCTAGTCACCTCCAGGCCATATGATTCATCTAGTCACCTCCAGACCATATGTCTCCTCTAGTCACCTCCAGGCCTCCAGACCATATGTCTCCTCTAGTCACCTCCAGACCATATGCCTGCTCTAGTCACCTCCAGACCATATGACTCCTCTAGTCACCTCCAGGCCATATGACTCCTCTAGTCACCTCCAGGCCACACGACTCCTCTAGTCACCTCCAGACCTCCAGACCATATGTCTCCCCTAGTCACCTCCAGACCATATGTCTCCTCTAGTCACCTCCAGACCATATGTCTCCTCTAGTCACCTCCAGACCATATGTCTCCTCTAGTCACCTCCAGACCATATGTCTCCTCTAGTCACCTCCAGACCATATGTCTCCTCTAGTCACCTCCAGACCATATGTCTCCTCTAGTCACCTCCAGGCCTCCAGACCATATGTCTCCTCTAGTCACTTCCAGACCTCCAGACCATATGTCTCCTCTAGTCACCTCCAGACCATATGTCTCCTCTAGTCACCTCCAGACCATATGTCTCCTCTAGTCACCTCCAGGCCATATGACTCCTCTAGTCACCTCCAGACCACACATCTCCTCTAGTCACCTCCAGACCATATGTCTCCTCTAGTCACCTCCAGACCATATGTCTCCTCTAGTCACCTCCAGACCTCCAGACCATATGTCTCCACTAGTCACCTCCAGACCACACGTCTCCTCTAGTCACCTCCAGGCCATATGTCTCCTCTAGTCACCTCCAGACCTCCAGACCATATGACTCCTCTAGTCACCTCCAGACCATATGACTCCTCTAGTCACCTCCAGACCATATGACTCCTCTAGTCACCTCCAGATCTCCAGACCATATGTCTCCTCTAGTAACCTCCAGACCATATGTCTACTCTAGTCACCTCCAGACCTCCAGACCATATGTCTCCTCTAGTCACCTCCAGACCATATCTCTCCTCTAGTCACCTCCAGACCTCAAGACCATATGTCTCCTCTAGTCACCTCCAGACCTCCAGCCCATATGTGTCCTCTAGTCACCTCCAGACCTCCAGCCCATATGTCTCCTCTAGTCACCTCCAGACCATATGTCTCCTCTAGTCACCTCCAGACCTCCAGACCATATGACTCCTCTAGTCACCTCCAGATCTCAAGGCCTACACTTTGACAGAGACTGCAGGCTGGGATTGGGTTAGGTTAAGGGGAAGGCCTGGGGAGAGTGCCCAGGGTTATCTGGGGTTTTGGGTGAGCATCCAGAGAAGCCTGTCCTAGTGGTCAGGGGATTTGGGACTGGGGGCGTCATGGGGTCAGCAGCACCCAGGTTTAGAGTCTCCTTCTTTTTTGGTCCAAGCAGACTGTGATCTTACTGGTCGATTTATTTCCCGCCCACCTCCACCCAGCCGTTTAATTGGTCGTTGAAATATGTTTGTTTTTTCTCCATATTAAATAATAATTTCTACTACGACAGGTGTGTGTTTCATTGGTCTGTTTTAAATATATTATTAGGGGAATTGCACACTCTATCTAAACACTATACTATACCAACCTTGACCTAAACATCAGCACCACAGGTAACTTCCACAAAGCTGTGAATGAGCTGAGAGACAAGGCAAGAAGGGAATTAAATTCTACAACCACCTAAAAGGAAGCGATTCCCAAACCTTCCATAACAGAGCCATCACCAACAGAGAGATGAACCTGGAGAAGAGTCCCCTAAGCAAGCTGGTCCTGGGGCTCTGTTCACAAACACAAACAGACCCCACAGAGCCCCAGAACAGCAACACAATTAGACACAACCAAATCATGAGAAATCCAAAATATAATTACTTGACACATTGGAAAGAATTAACAAAAAAACTGAGCAAACTAGAATGCTATTTGGCCCTAAACAGAGAGTACACAGCGGCAGAATACCTGCCCACTGTGGCTGACCCAATCTTAAGGAAAGCTTTGAATATGTACAGACACATTGAGCATAGCCTTGCTATTGAGAAAGGCCGCCGTAGGCCGACCTGCACACTGCCCACAAAATGAGGTGGAAACTGAGCTGCACTTCCTAACCTCCTGCCCAATGTATGACCATATTAGAGAGACATATTTCCCTCAGATTACACAGATACACAAAGAATTCGAAAACAAATCTAATTTTGATAAACTCCCTTTTAACTATTTTCACATCATTACAACACTGCATATAGACATAATATGACATTTGAAATGTCTTTATTCTTTTAGAACATTTGTGAGTGTAATGTTTACAGTAAAAAAATATATATAGACATAATATGACATTTGACATTTTATTGCTTATTTCACTTTTGATTATTATCTATTTCACTTCACTTCACAATTAAAACATATGTTTCCAAAACCAATAAAGCCTCTTTAAATGAAATTGGCAACATGTACATTGGTCATGCCAAAAAAGCAAATTGAATTGAATTGAATTGAGAGAGAGACACAGAGAGAGAGAGAGATAGAGAGAGAGAGAGAGAGAGAGAGACAGAGAAACAGAGAGAGAGAGAGAGACAGAGAAACAGAGAGAGAGAGAGAAAGGGAGAGACAAAGAGAAAGGGAGAGACTGAATACAACAGGTGTAGTAGACCTTACAGTGAAATGCTTATTTACAGGCTCTAACCAATAGTGCAAAGGTATTAGGTGAACAATAGGTAGGTAAATAAATAAAACAACAGTAAAAAGACAAGCTATATACAGTAGAGAGGCTATATACAGTAGAGGCTATATACAGTAGAGAGGCTATATACAGTAGAGAGGCTATATACAGTAGAGAGGCTATATACAGTGGAGGCTATGTACAGTAGAGAGGCTATATACAGTAGAGAGGCTATATACAGTAGAGAGGCTATATACAGTAGAAAGGCTATATACAGTAGAGAGGCTATGTACAGTAGAGAGGCTATATACAGTAGAGAGGCTATATACAGTAGAGAGGCTATATACAGTAGAGGCTATATACAGTAGAGAGGCTATATACAGTAGAGAGGCTATATACAGTAGAGAGGCTATATACAGTAGAGGCTATGTACAGTAGAGAGGCTATGTACAGTAGAGAGGCTATATACAGTACAGAGGCTATATACAGTAGAGAGGCTATATACAGTAGAGGCTATATACAGTAGTGAGGCTATATACAGTAGAGGCTATATACAGTAGAGAGGCTATGTACAGTAGAGAGGCTATATACAGTAGAGAGGCTATATACAGTAGTGAGGCTATATACAGTAGAGAGGCTATATACAGTAGAGGCTATATACAGTAGAGAGGCTATGTACAGTAGAGAGGCTATGTACAGTAGAGGCTATATACAGTAGAGATTCTATATACAGTAGAGGCTATATACAGTGGAGGCTATATACAGTAGAGAGGCTATATACAGTAGAGGCTATATACAGTAGAGAGGCTATATACAGTAGAGAGGCTATATACAGTAGAGGCTATATACAGTAGAGAGGCTATATGTAGAGAGGCTATATACAGTAGAGAGGCTATATACAGTAGAGAGGCTATATACAGCAGAGAGGCTATATACAGCAGAGAGGCTACATACAGACAGCGGTTAGTCAGGCTGATTGAGGTAGTGTTACGCACGCCTCTATGAAGAGGGAACGCAACACCCTGCTACAACTAAACTCTCTGTGAAGCGAAAAAGGTATGGACTGTAGGTGCGAGTAAAAATGACAACAAGCAGAATGTGGTACCGTTTACAAGGACTTTATTCCTTTACACGGTAATATGGGGAAAAGGGGCTGGACGGAACCAAAGCAAAGAAAGTAAATCTCAAAGCCCCCCCTCTCCTATCTTACCTGCCTACCCACTACTTACCTAATTTAGCACCACCTGGTGCCCTAACCAAAATACAGGGGGTGGTCCGCCCAGGTCTTACCTAGTGTGCCTAGACAGTGGGTATGCTACGGGTATATGTATGCCCGCGGGCCTCTTGCCTAAGCACTCCCAAGGTGCCTTCCCCTTCTCCCCCTGGGAACAAATGAAACAGAATATTAAACAATTTTCAAACAAACTAACAAACGACATCAAATAAGCTCTATCTGAGCAACAAACTCACAAAATATACCAACTCTCAGCAAAATCAATCTCTAGCAAAATCTCTAGCAAAATCTCTCACAAAATCTCTAGCAAAATCTCTCTACAAAAAGCACTCAGAAAATCTCTCTACAAAAAGCACTCCCTCCTGAACAGAACACTGGCTTTTATATAGCGTCAGAAGGAATGGGTAATTGGAGACAGCTGAGTCTTACATTTACATTACATTTAAGTCATTTAGCAGACGCTCTTATCCAGAGCGACTTACAAATTGGTGCATTCACCTTATGCACAATAGTGCATTTAAATCTTTTAAGGGGGGGGAGTGAGAAGGATTACTTTATCCTATCCTAGGTATTCCTTAAAGAGGTGGGGTTTCAGGTGTCTCCGGAAGGTGGTGATTGACTCCGCTGTCCTGGCGTCGTGAGGGAGTTTGTTCCACCATTGGGGGGCCAGAGCAGCGAACAGTTTTGACTGGGCTGAGCGGGAACTGTACTTCCTCAGTGGTAGGGAGGCGAGCAGGCCAGAGGTGGATGAACGCAGTGCCCTTGTTTGGGTGTAGGGCCTGATCAGAGCCTGGAGGTACTGAGGTGCCGTTCCCCTCACAGCTCCGTAGGCAAGCACCATGGTCTTGTAGCGGATGCGAGCTTCAACTGGAAGCCAGTGGAGAGAGCGGAGGAGCGGGGTGACGTGAGAGAACTTGGGAAGGTTGAACACCAGACGGGCTGCGGCGTTCTGGATGAGTTGTAGGGTTTAATGGCACAGGCCGGGAGCCCAGCCAACAGCGAGTTGCAGTAATCCAGACGGGAGATGACAAGTGCCTGGATTAGGACCTGCGCCGCTTCCTGTGTGAGGCAGGGTCGTACTCTGCGGATGTTGTAGAGCATGAACCTACAGGAACGGGCCACCGCCTTGATGTTAGTTGAGAACGACAGGGTGTTGTCCAGGATCACGCCAAGGTTCTTAGCGCTCTGGGAGGAGGACACAGTGGAGTTGTCAACCGTGATGGCGAGATCATGGAACGGGCAGTCCTTCCCGGGAGGAAGAGCAGCTCCGTCTTGCCGAGGTTCAGCTTGAGGTGGTGATCCGTCATCCACACTGATATGTCTGCCAGACATGCAGAGATGCGATTCGCCACCTGGTCATCAGAAGGGGGAAAGGAGAAGATTAATTGTGTGTCGTCTGCATAGCAATGATAGGAGAGACCATGTGAGGTTATGACAGAGCCAAGTGACTTGGTGTATAGCGAGAATAGGAGAGGGCCTAGAACAGAGCCCTGGGGGACACCAGTGGTGAGAGCACGTGGTGAGGAGACGGATTCTCGCCACGCCACCTGGTAGGAGCGACCTGTCAGGTAGGACGCAATCCGAGCGTGGGCCGCGCCGGAGATGCCCAACTCGGAGAGGGTGGAGAGGAGGATCTGATGGTTCACAGTATCGAAGGCAGCCGATAGGTCTAGAAGGATGAGAGCAGAGGAGAGAGAGTTAGCTTTAGCAGTGCGGAGCGCCTCCGTGATACAGAGAAGAGCAGTCTCAGTTGAATGACTAGTCTTGAAATCTGACTGATTTGGATCAAGAAGGTCATTCTGAGAGAGATAGCGGGAGAGCTGGCCAAGGACGGCACGTTCAAGGGTTTTGGAGAGAAAAGAAAGAAGGGATACTGGTCTGTAGTTGTTGACATCGGAGGGATCGAGTGTAGGTTTTTTCAGAAGGGGTGCAACTCTCGCTCTCTTGAAGACGGAAGGGACGTAGCCAGCGGTCAGGGATGAGTTGATGAGCGAGGTGAGGTAAGGGAGAAGGTCTCCGGAAATGGTCTGAGAAGAGAGGAGGGGATAGGGTCAAGCGGGCAGGTTGTTGGGCGGCCGGCCGTCACAAGACGCGAGATTTCATCTGGAGAGAGAGGGGAGAAAGAGGTCAGAGCACAGGGTAGGGCAGTGTGAGCAGAACCAGCGGTGTCGTTTGACTTAGCAAACGAGGATCAGATGTCGTCGACCTTCTTTTCAAAATGGTTGACGAAGTCATCTGCAGAGAGGGAGGAGGGGGGAGGGGGAGGAGGATTCAGGAGGGAGGAGAAGGTGGCAAAGAGCTTCCTAGGGTTAGAGGCAGATGCTTGGAATTTAGAGTGGTAGAAAGTGGCTTTAGCAGCAGCGACAGAAGAGGAAAATGTAGAGAGGAGGGAGTGAAAGGATGCCAGGTCCGCAGGGAGGCGAGTTTTCCTCCATTTCCGCTCGGCTGCCCGGAGCCCTGTTCTGTGAGCTCGCAATGAGTCGTCGAGCCACGGAGCGGGAGGGGAGGACCGAGCCGGCCTGGAGGATAGGGGACATAGAGAGTCAAAGGATGCAGAAAGGGAGGAGAGGAGGGTTGAGGAGGCAGAATCAGGAGATAGGTTGGAGAGAAGGTTTGAGCAGAGGGAAGAGATGATAGGATGGAAGAGGAGAGAGTAGCGGGGAGAGAGAGCGAAGGTTGGGACGGCGCGATACCATCCGAGTAGGGGCAGTGTGGGAAGTGTTGGATGAGAGCGAGAGGGAAAAGGATACAAGGTAGTGGTCGGAGACTTGGAGGGAGTTGCAATGAGGTTAGTGGAAGAACAGCATCTAGTAAAGATGAGGTTGAGCGTATTGCCTGCCTTGTGAGTAGGGGGGAAGGTGAGAGGGAGAGGTCAAAAGAGGAGAGGAGTGGAAAGAAGGAGGCAGAGAGGAATGAGTCAAAGGTAGACGTGGGGAGGTTAAAGTCGCCCAGAACTGTGAGAGGTGAGCCGTCCTCAGGAAAGGAGCTTATCAAGGCATCAAGCTCATTGATGAACTCTCCGAGGGAACCTGGAGGGCGATAAATGATAAGGATGTTAAGCTTGAAGGGGCTGGTAACTGTGACAGCATGGAATTCAAAGGAGGCGATAGACAGATGGGTAAGGGGAGAAAGAGAGAATGACCACTTGGGAGAGATGAGGATCCCGGTGCCACCACCCCGCTGACCAGAAGCTCTCGGGGTGTGCGAGAACACGTGGGCGGACGAAGAGAGAGCAGTAGGAGTAGCAGTGTTATCTGTGGTGATCCATGTTTCCGTCAGTGCCAAGACGTCGAGGGACTGGAGGGAGGCATAGGCTGAGATGAACTCTGCCTTGTTGGCCGCAGATCGGCAGTTCCAGAGGCTACCGGAGACCTGGAACTCCACGTGGGTCGTGCGCTGGGACCACCAGATTAGGGTGGCCGCGGCCACGCGGTGTGGAGCGTTTGTATGGTCTGTGCAGAGAGGAGAGAACAGGGATAGACAGACACATAGTTGACAGGCTACAGAAGAGGCTACGCTAATGCAAAGGAGATTGGAATGACAAGTGGACTACACGTCTCGAATGTTCAGAAAGTTGCGCTTACGTAGCAAGAATCTTATTGACTAAAATGATTAAAAATGATACAGTACTGCTGAAGTAGGCTAGCTGGCAGTGGCTGCGTTGTTGACTTTGTAGGCTAGCTGGCAGTGGCTGCGTTGTTGATTCGGGGGCTAGCTGGCTAGCTAGCAGTGTTGATTACGTTACGTTGCGTTAAAAGAACGACAATAGCTGGCTAGGTAACCTAGAAAATCGCTCTAGACTACACAATTATCTTTGATACAGAGACGGCTATGTAGCTAGCTATGTAGCTAGCTACGATCAAACAAATCAAACCGTTGTACTGTAATGAAATGAAATGAAAATGTGATACTACCTGTGGAGCGAGGCGGAATGCGACCGGGTTGTTGAGTTCTATTCGGTAGACGTTGGCTAGCTGTTGGCTAGCTAGCAGTGTCTCCTGCAGATCGAAGTGCGGATGCGACTGCTCGCCATTCGTATGTCCCCTCTTGACGAGGGGGCGGGGTCAGCTCTCCAATTAGCCATGGAGTCGACCAATCAGCTGCTTGAGGGATTTCAGGAAGCAATTTCCTGAAATAAACACATGCAAATATACAAACTACAATACATAAACTGGGGAACGTAACAGGTAGTATGTACATGTAGATATCGTTAAAGTGACTGTGCATATATGATGAACAGAGAGTAGCAGTAGCATAAAAGAGGGGGTGGTGGGTGGTGGGACACAATGCAGATAGCCCGGTTAGCCAATGTGCGGGACCACTGGTTGGTTGGGGCAAATGAGGTAGTATGTACATGAATGTATAGTTAAAGTGACTATACATATAAGATAAACAGAGAGTTGCAGCAGTGTAAAAAGAGGGGTTGGGGGGGCACACAATGCAAATAGTCCAGGTAACCATTGATTACCTGTTCAGGAGTCTAATGGCTTGGGGGTAAAAACTGTTGAGAATCCTTTTTGTCCTAGACTTGGCACTCCGGTACCGCTTGCCATGCGGTAGTAGAGAGAACAGTCTATGACTGGGGTGGCTGTGGTCTTTGACAATTGTTAGGACAATTGTTAGGGTCTGACACCGCCTGGTGTAGAGGTCCTGGATGGCAGGAAGCTTAGCCCCCGTGATGTACTGGGCTGTATGAACTACCCTCTGTAGTGCCTTGCGGTCAGAGGCCAAGCAGTTGCCATACCAGGCAGTGATGCAACCAGTCAGGATGCTCTCGATGTTGCAGCTGTAGAACCTTTTGAGGATCTCAGGACCCATGCCAAATCTTTTTAGTTTCCTGAGGGGGAATAGTCTTTGTCGTGCCCCCTTCACGACTGTCTTAGTGTGTTTGGACCACGATAGTTTGTTGGTGGATACCAAGGAACATGAAGCTCTCGACCTGCTCCACTACAGCCCCGTCGATGAGAATGGGGGCGTGCTCGGTCCTCCTTTTCCTGTAGTCCACAATCATCTCCTTAGTCTTGGTTACATTGAGGGATAGGGTTGTTATTCTGGCACCACCCGACCAGGCCTCTGACTTCCTCCGTATAGGCTGTCTCGTCGTTGTCGGTGATCAGGCCTACCACAGTTGTGTCGTCTGCAAACTTAATGATGGTGTTGGAGTCGTGCCTGGCCTTGCAGTCATGGGTGAACAGGGAGTACAGGAGGGGACTGAGCACGCACCCCTGGGGAGCTCCAGTGTTGAGGATCAGCGTGGCAGATGTGTTGTTACCTACCCTTACCACCTGGGGGCGGCCCGTCAAGGAAGTCCAGGATCCGGTTGCAGAGGGAGGTGTTTCATCCCAGGGTCCTTAGCTTAGTTATGAGCTTTGAGGGCACTATGGTGTTGAATGCTGAGCTGTAGGCAATGAATAGCATTCTCACATAGGTGTTCCTTT
>NC_088412.1:8042873-8105373 GCF_034236695.1 Oncorhynchus nerka
TACAACATTATAAAATCCATGTACACAAACAACAAGTGTTAAAGGGTTAAAATTGGCAAAAACATTTCTTTCCACAGGGTCGTGGGGTGAGACAGGGATGCAGCTTAAGCCCCACCCTCTTCAACATATATATTTACTACTTAGCGAATTGGAGCGGGCACTAGAACAGTCTGCAGCACCCGGCCTCACCCTACTAGAATCCGAAGTCAAATGTCTACTGTTTGCTGATGATCTGGTGCTTCTGTCCCCAACCAAGGAGGGCCTACAGCAGCACCTAGATCTTCTGCACAGATTCTGCCAGACCTGGAACCTGACAGTAAATCTCAGTAAGACAAAAATAACAGTGTTACAAATAAGGTCCAGTTGCCAGGACCACAAATACAAATTTAATCTAGACACCGTTGCCCGAGAGCACACAAAAAACTATACATACCTTGGCCTAAACATCAGCGCCACCGGTAACTTCCACAAAGCTGTGAATGATCTGAGAGAAAAGGCAAGAAGGGCCTTCTACGCCATCAAAAGGAACATAAAATTCGACATTACTTGAATCAGTTATAGAACCCACGTGGTTGTGAGGTCTGGGGTCCACTCACCAACCAAGAATTATCAAAATGGGACAAACACCAAATTGAGACTCTGCATGCAGAATTCTGCAAAAATATCCTCTGTGTACAACATAAAACACCAAATAATGCCTGCAGAGCAGAATTAGGCCGATACCCACTAATGATCAAAATCCAGAAAAGAGACGTTCAAATTCTACAACCACCTGAAAAGAAGCGATTCCCAAACCTTCCGTAACAAAGCCATCACCTACAGAGAGATGAACCTGGAGAAGAGTCCCCAAAGCAAGCTGGTCCTGGGGCTCTGTTCACAAACACAAACACACCCTACAGAGCCGCAGGACAGCAGCACAATTAGACCCAACCAAATCATGAGAAAACAAAAACTTGACACATTGGAAAGAATTAACAAAAAAACAGAGCAAACTAAAATGCTATTTGGCTATAAACAGAGAGTACACAGTGGCAGAATACCTGACCACTGTGACTGACACAAACTTAAGGAAAAATTGGACTATGAGCATAACCTTGTTATTGAGAAAGGCCACCGTAGGCAGACATGGCTCTCAAGAGAAGACAGGCTATGGGCTCACTGCCCACAAATTAAGTTGGAAACTGAGCTGCACTTCCTAACCTCCTGCCCAATGTATGACCATATTAGAGACACATATCTCCCTCAGAGTACACAGATCCACAAAGAATTCGAAAACAAATCCAATTTTGATAAACTCCCATATCTACTGGGTGAAATTCCACAGTGTGCCATCACAGCAGCAAGATTTGTGACTTGTTGCCACAAGAAAAGGGCAACCAGTGAAGAACAAACACCATTGTAAATACAACCCATATTTATGCTTATTTATTTTCCCTTTTGTACTTTAACTATTTGCACATAAAATGACATTTGAAACGTCTTTATTTTTTGGGGGTGTAATGTTTACTGTACATTTTATTATTGTTTATTTCACTTTTGTTTATCTACCTCACTTGCTTTGGCAATGTAAAGATATGTTTCCCATGCCAATAAAGTCCTTACATTGAATTGAATTTTAAAAATTGAAAGAGAGAGAGAGAGAGAGAGACAAAGAGAGGGAGAGAGAAAGAGAGGAAGAAAGAGAGAGAGAGAGAGAGAGAGAGAGACAGAGAGAGGGAGAGAGAAAGAGAGGAAGAGAGGAAGAGGAGAGAGAGGGTCTGGAAGGGTTAGAGAGGACCAGGATGTTGGGGGTGATGGAGGACCAGGATGTTGGGGGTGATGGAGGACCAGGATGTTGGGGGTGATGGAGGACCAGGATGTTGGGGGTGATGGAGGTTCAGGATGTTGGGGGTGATGGAGGACCAGGATGATGGAGGACCAGGATGTTGGGGGTGATGGAGGTTCAGGATGTTGGGGGGGAGATGGAGGACCAGGATGTTGGGGGTGATGGAGGACCAGGATGTTGGGGGTGATGGAGGTTCAGGATGTTGGGGGTGATGGAGGACCAGGATGTTGGGGGTGATGGAGGACCAGGATGTTGGGGGTGATGGAGGACCAGGATGTTGGGGGTGATGGAGGGCCAGGATGTTGGGGGTGATGGAGGACCAGGATGTTGGGGGTGATGGAGGACCAGGATGTTGGGGGTGATGGAGGACCAGGATGTTGGGGGTGATGGAGGACCAGGGTTGGGAAATTCTTGAGTAGTAGACCAAACGGACACACACAGTCTTTTATAACTAATGATGTGGGGACACACAATTCAGTCCCATTCAAAATTATATTTTCCGTAAACGTTAAACCTAAACCTAACCCTAACCTTAACACGAAAACCTAACCCTAACTACAAAACCCTAAACCTAATTCTAACCTTGACCCCTAGAAGTAGCATTTGACCTTGTTAGGATGAGAGAAAACACACACACACAAGAAGGCTGAAGGTTCCAGCCACTCACACCCAAGACACACATGCACACACACGACGGCTGAAGTCACTCCAACCCAACACACACACACACACACACGAGCATAGAAGTAATTTAGCTCGTCTGGTAGGCTCATATCACTGGGCAGCTCTTGGCTGTGCTTCTTTTTGTCGTCTGTAATAGTTTTCATGCCCTGCCACATAAGATGAGCGTCGGAGTCGGTGTAGTATGATTCAATCTTAGTCCTGTATTGACGCTTTGCCTGTTTTATGGTTCGTCGCAGGGCATAGCAGGAATTCTTGTAAACTTCCAAGTTAGAGTCCCGCACCTTGAAAGCGGCAGCTCTACCCTTTAGCTCAGTGCGAATGTTGCCTGTAATCCATGGCTTCTGGTTGGGGTATGTACGTACAGTCACTGTGGGGACGACATCCTCAATGCACTTATTGATAAAGCCAGTGACTGATGTGGTATACTCCTCAATGTCATCGGAAGAATCCCAAATATTTTCCAGTCTGTGCTGCAAAACAGTCCTGTAGTTTAGCATCTGCTTCATCTGACCACTTTTTTATAGACCGAGTCACTGGTGCTTCCTGCATTCATTTTTGCTTGTAAGCAGGAATCAGGAGGATAGAGTTGTGGTCGGATTTACCAAATGGAGGGCGAGGGAGAGCTTTGTACACGTCTCTGTGTGGGGAGTACAGGTGATCTAGAAATGTTTTCCCTCTGGTTGCACATTTAACATATTGATAGAAATGAGGTAGAACTGATTTAAGTTTCCCTGCATTAAAGTCTCCGGCCACTAGGAGCGCCGCCTCTGAGTGAGTGGTTTCCTGTTTGCTTATTTCCTTATACAACTGACTGAGTGCTGTCTTAGTGCCAGCATCCGTCTGTGGTGGTAAATAAACAGCCACAAAAAGTATAACTGAGAACTCTCTAGGCAAGTAGTGTGGCCTGCAATTTATCACAATATACTCTATTTCAGGCGTCACGCTAGCTGAATATCCATGTCATCATTCAGCCACGATTCCTTGAGACAGATATTACAGTTTTGATGTCCCGTTGGTAGGATTTTCATGATCGTACCTTGTCTAATTTATTGTCCAATCGCACGTTGGTGAGTAGTATTGACGGTAATGGCAGCTTTCCCACTCGCCTTCTCCGGGTCCTGACCAGGCATCCGGCGCTTTGTCCTCTGTACTTGCGTCGCTTCCTCTTGTAAATAACGTGGATATCGGCCCTGTCAGGTGTTTGGAGAATGTCTTGTGCGTTTTGCTTGTTGAAGAAGAAATCTTTGTCTAATCCGAGGTGAGTGATCTGATATCCAGAAGATCTTTTTTTTTCCGTAAGATACGGTTGCAGAAACATTATGTACAAAATAAGTTACAAATAACGTGAAAAAAGCTTCACATAGCACGATTGGTTGGGCGTCAGGTAAAACTGCTGCCATTTCTTCTGGCGCCATTTTGTAGGAGAAAGAGAGAGAGACAGAGAGAGAGACAGAGAGACAGAGAGAGAGAGAGAGAAAACTAAAGAGAAAGAGAGAGAGAGAGAGAGAGAAAGAAATCTTCTGGCCTGAATGATATAGCTTCCAATACTTCCAATCATCTCAGTCGTTGTTTACTTTGTAATCCATCACACATTAATTTGATTAATAATTCGCATTAAACAACACATTTAAGAAAAGTTTCAACCATGTTTATGTTGTATAATTTTTGTGCATCTCTGAAAGATTTTCTATCGTTTCCCGGGGGGGTCATTTCATGTTTTTCTATCGTTTCCCGGAGGGGTCATTTCATGTTTTTCTATCGTTTCTCGGGGGGTCATTTCATGTTTTTCTATCGTTTCTCGGGGGTCATTTCATGTTTTTCTATTGTTTCTCGGGGTTCATTTCATGTTTTTCTGTCGTTTCCCGGGGGTCATTTCATGTTTTCTATCGTTTCCCGGGGTCATTTCATGTTTTTCTATCGTTTCCGGGGGGGTCATTTCATGTTTTTCTATCGTTTCTCGGGGTCATTTCATGTTTTTCTATCGTTTCCCGGGGGTCATTTCATGTTTTTCTATCGTTTCCCGGGGGTCATTTCATGTTTTTCTATCGTTTCTCGGGGGTCATTTCATGTTTTTCTATCGTTTCCGGGGGTCATTTCATGTTTTTCTATCGTTTCCCGGGAGGGGGTCATTTCATGTTTTTCTATCGTTTCCCGGGGGGGTCATTTCATGTTTTTCTACCAGGATGTTGGGGGTGATGGAGGACCAGGATGTTGGGGGTGATGGAGGACCAGGATGTTGGGGGTGATGGAGGACCAGGATGTTGGGGGTGATGGAGGTTCAGGATGTTGGGGGTGATGGAGGACCAGGATGTTGGGGGTGATGGAGGTTCAGGATGTTGGGGGAGATGGAGGACCAGGATGTTGGGGGTGATGGAGGACCAGGATGTTGGGGGTGATGGAGGACCAGGATGTTGGGGGTGATGGAGGACCAGGATGTTGGGGGTGATGGAGGACCAGGATGTTGGGGATGATGGAGGACTAGGATGTTGGGGGTGATGGAGGATGATTTTCCGTAAACGTTAAACCTAAACCTAACCCTAACCTTAACACGAAAACCTAACCCTAACTACAAAACCCTAAACCTAATTCTAACCTTGACCCCTAGAAGTAGCATTTGACCTTGTTAGGATGAGAGAAAACACACACACACAAGAAGGCTGAAGGTTCCAGCCACTCACACCCAAGACACACATGCACACACACGACGGCTGAAGTCACTCCAACCCAACACACACACACACACACACGACAGCTGAAGTCACTCCAACCCAATGCGTCACTCCATGGGAGCCCTCACATCACACTATTTATAGTAACGCTGCACATATTTTCTCCTCCCTCTCTTCTCCTCTTCCCTCTCTTCTCCTCCTCCCTCTATTCTCCTCCCTCTCCACCCACCTTTTTCTCTCATCTGAATTGTGTACTGTAGGCTATGGGATGATGCGTGAATGAAGGGAGTATTAATTAAGGATGAAGCAGGGTGTTCTCATAAAGCTAGATGCTTCTCTGATGTACTCATCAAAACCACAAACCACAGGATAATCATTTTTTATTTAACCTCTATTTAACTAGGCAAGTCAGTTAAGAACAAATTCTTATTTACAATGACGGCCAACCCCCCCTCCCCCCCGGCCAAACCCGGACGATGTTGGACCAGTTGTGCACCGCCTTATGGGACTGACTCCCAATCACGGCTGGATGTGATACAGCCTGGTTTCAAACCAGGGACTGTAGTGACGTTTTTTTGCACTGAGATGCATTGCCTTAGACCGCTGCGCCACTCGGGAGCCTATCCTCAAAGAGGGGGAATTTAATTGTTCCTTTGGTGCTGAAGGAGCTTGCAGGCATCGGATGTCTCATTAACTGTGGCCTGGAGTCTTCAACCGAACGAAGGTTTGACTTCAAAACTCCTATTTGGGAGGCCTGCTCCATAGCCTCTCGTATATATCCGTCTGTCTCCCAGTCTGTAACATTACAGACGGTGTTTTGGGAGATCCTAAACTCATGACCCTCTAGGTCATCAGCTGTGGCTGATCATCCATTTTAAAAGACTTAAAACAGAATGACATCACGACCTTCAACGGACATCCCCTCTTCTCATTTCACAGGCGCTGTGACTCCATCACACCGCCACTGTTGCCAGGGTTTAATTGTCCCGTGGTCCTAGAGCGACACCCGGTGGTTATTCTGAGTACTGCAGAACATATGAACAGATCGGCTCCCTCTCTTGGTTGGCTGTTGACTCACGATGTGACAAGGCCTCATGAATAAAGCGATAAAACATGACAGGTGACCTACATCTAAATCCATGTCAACATTATGATTTATACATTCACTCTAGTGATCTATGATACAAGGTTACAGGTGTGTAACGCTCAGCCATGATACAAGGTTACAGGTTTGTACCGCTCAGCCATGATACAAGGTTACAGGTGTGTAACGCTCAGCCATGATACAAGGTTACAGGTTTGTACCGCTCAGCCATGATACAAGGTTACAGGTTTGTACCGCTCAGCCATGATACAAGGTTACAGGTTTGTACCGCTCAGCCATGATACAAGGTTACAGGTTTGTACCGCTCAGCCATGATACAAGGTTACAGGTTTGTAACGCTCAGCCATGATACAAGGTTACAGGTGTGTAACGCTCAGCCATGATACAAGGTTACAGGTGTGTAACGCTCAGCCATGATACAAGGTTACAGGTGTGTAAACATGGTCATTGGCCATGTGTAGGGTTGGCTTCAAATAATACTCAATTTACTTTATTTTATACCATTTGTGTGTTGTTGTTTAGTTCTATTGCTGAAAGACTGGAATATTGAATGAAATAAAATGATATCTTGTTCACAACAAAGGACAAAGGCCCGTCGACAGCTGCTATCTTGAATAGGTCTTTCTTTAAAAGAGATGTGTATCTGAATGAGACAAAGCTGTATATAAAAAATAATATGTCTAAAAGAATAAAACAGACAGTCGAGGACATCTCATTTTATTAAACAGCCAACAGTGAATAACAGGGAATACAATATCATCTCATTTGTGTTTTTCATTTTCATTTTCTTCATCTTATTATGTGGCGTTGTTAATACGGACTGACATTAGAGGGGTGTGGGGTGTTGTGTAGGACTGACATTAGAGGGGGTGGGGTGTTGTGTAGGGACTGACATTAGAGGGGTGTGGGGTGTTGTGTAGGGACTGACATTAGAGGGGTGTAGGGTGTTGTGTACGGACTGACATTAGAGGGTGTAGGGTGTTGTGTAGGGACTGACATTAGAGGGGTGGGTGTTGTGTAGGGACTGACATTAGAGGGTGTGGGGTGTTGTGTACGGACTGACATTAGAGGGGTGTGGGGTGTTGTGTACGGACTGACATTAGAGGGTGTGGGGTGTTGTGTAGGACTGACATTAGAGGGGGTGTGGGGTGTTGTGTAGGGACTGACATTAGAGGGGGTGTGGGGTGTTGTGTAGGGACTGACATTAGAGGGGGTGTGGGGTGTTGTGTAGGGACTGACATTAGAGGGTGTGGGGTGTTGTGTAGGGACTGACATTAGAGGGGTGGGGTGTTGTGTAGGGACTGACATTAGAGGGGGTGTGGGTGTTGTGTAGGGACTGACATTAGAGGGGTGTGGGTGTTGTGTACGGACTGACATTAGAGGGTGTGGGGTGTTGTGTAGGGACTGACATTAGAGGGGGTGGGGTGTTGTGTACGGACTGACATTAGAGGGGTGTGGGGCGTTGTGTACGGACTGACATTAGAGGGTGTGGGGTGTTGTGTAGGGACTGACATTAGAGGGGGTGTGGGGTGTTGTGTACGGACTGACATTAGAGGGGGGGGTTGTGTACGGACTGACATTAGTGGGGGGTGTGGGTGTTGTGTAGGACTGACATTAGAGGGTGGTGTTGTGGGGACTGACATTAGAGGGCGTGTGGGGTGTTGACGGACTGACATTAGTGGGGGTGTGGGGCGTTGTGTAGGGACTGACATTAGAGGGCGTGTGGGGTGTTGTGTACGGACTGACATTAGAGGGGTGTGGGGTGTTGTGTACGGACTGACATTAGAGGGGTGTAGGGTGGACTGACATTAGAGGGGGTGTAGGGTGTTGTGTAGGGACACCCCCTCTGTCAGTCCATTGTCATGTTATATTTAGGGATGATGCAAACTGTATTGCGTAAATTCAGCACTATAGCGCAATTGAAATTTTAAAAGGCAATGTTCCCTTATTCGTGAAATAATTCATTCATGGTAAACCATCACATTTCAATCCCACCATAGCGCTGAACCACCGCCATACGGATTGGATGGAGCCCTCGAAGTCCTCTTGAAATACACAGACAACAGTTCCTCTTGTCTTAGAGAGAATACAGAGAACAGAGAGAGGTCTCACAGCCCCCAGGCCTTACGGGTGTCTCTGTAGAGCTGACTCTGTCTTAGAGAGTTACCACTGGTACACATGGTGTGATAGGCAGAGCTCATAGTGGTGAAAGATAGGGAGAGGGAGAGAGGTCTCACAGCACCCAGGCCTTACGGGTGTCTCTGTAGAGCTGACTCTGTCTTAGAGAGTTACCACTGGTACACATGGTGTGATAGGCAGAGCTCATAGTGGTGAAAGATAGGGAGAGGGAGAGAGGTCTCACAGCACCCAGGCCTTACGGGTGTCTCTGTAGAGCTGACTCTGTCTTAGAGAGTTACCACTGGTACACATGGTGTGATAGGCAGAGCTCATAGTGGTGAAAGATAGGGAGAGGGAGAGAGGTCTCACAGCACCCCAGGCCTTACGGGTGTCTCTGTAGAGCTGACTCTGTCTTAGAGAGTTACCACTGGTACACATGGTGTGATAGGCAGAGCTCATAGTGGTGAAAGATAGGGAGAGGGAGAGAGGTCTCACAGCACCCAGGCCTTACGGGTGTCTCTGTAGAGCTGACTCTGTCTTAGAGAGTTACCACTGGTACACATGGTGTGATAGGCAGAGCTCATAGTGGTGAAAGATAGGGAGAGGGAGAGAGGTCTCACAGCCCCCAGGCCTTACGGGTGTCTCTGTAGAGCTGTCTCTGTCTTAGAGAGTTACCACTGGTACACATGGTGTGATAGGCAGAGCTCATAGTGGTGAAAGATAGGGAGAGGGAGAGAGGTCTCACAGCCCCCAGGCCTTACGGGTGTCTCTGTAGAGCTGACTCTGTCTTAGAGAGTTACCACTGGTACACATGGTGTGATAGGCAGAGCTCATAGTGGTGAAAGATAGGGAGAGGGAGAGAGGTCTCACAGCACCCAGGCCTTACGGGTGTCTCTGTAGAGCTGACTCTGTCTTAGAGAGTTACCACTGGTACACATGGTGTGATAGGCAGAGCTCATAGTGGTGAAAGATAGGGAGAGGGAGAGAGGTCTCACAGCACCCAGGCCTTACGGGTGTCTCTGTAGAGCTGACTCTGTCTTAGAGAGTTACCACTGGTACACATGGTGTGATACCCCGTGTTCAAAATGGCGCATTTCTCATTCCAAGATGACACTGTTCCAACACCAAGAGCTCATTGCCTTGTGTTGTCTAGTGTTTCAGTGATAGGATATTATCTTTTCCCTTCTCTCTCTGTTTCTCACCTCTCTCTCCCCCTCTCTCTATTTCTCTCCTCTCTGTTTCTCTCCTCTCTCTCTCCCACATTGCCTTGTGTTGTCTAGTGTTTCAGTGACAGGATATTATCTTTGTATGACTAATATCATAGTGAGTTTTGATGTGATCTTGTGCCTAATATTCCTTTGTGCTTTAAAAAAAAGAAAAGTGTATATATATATATACTCTAAAATGTCTTATTTTGGTGTTCAGATTTCCTCGTCCCCCCCCCCCCCATCGGTCCTCCTCGCCCCCTGAGATACACGCCACGCAGATGGACAGATAACAGAGGAGTGTGATAGACGAAAAGGAGAGAGAAAACAGAGGAAGTGGAACTGACAATCAGACAGAAATATACATGTTAGTCATTTAGCATCTTATCCAATCAGACAGAAATATACATGTTAGTCATTTAGCATCTTATCCAATCAGACAGAAATATACATGTTAGTCATTTAGCATCTTATCCAATCAGACAGAAATATACATGTTAGTCATTTAGCATCTTATCCAATCAGACAGAAATATACATGTTAGTCATTTCGCAGACGCTCTTATCCAGAGCAGTTAGGGTTAAGTGCTTCGCCCAAAGAAATGTTTTTCACCTAGTCGGCTCAGGGATTCGAACCAATAACCTTTTGGTTACGGGGCCCAAACACTCTTAACCACTAGGCTACCTGTTGCCACTAACCGACTGAAAAACTACAGCATTACGACACAGTCAGACACACACACACCACATACTCTACTGTACACTCACAAGCAGATCGAAGCGGTAAGTGCAAATTCACAGCTGATCAAACCAAACGGAAATGACATCATTAATTCAACATGTTTGAAGATTTAAACCGTAAAAAGAAATCATGGGAAAAAGGGTAAAACATTTTTAAAAGTTAAATCAAGAAAACAATAACAATTGTCAACAATCGCAACAGCCATTTGTAATCACAATGATGACATCATTGGAGACGAGTTAAGCGATTGGAATGTTTTGAGGAAAAAAAACAACATGAATAAAATAACATTTTGAGATCAATAAGCTCCATCCCAAATGGCACACTATTCCCTTTACAGTGCACTACTTTTGACTAGGGCCTATGGGGACGAGTGCACTATATAGGTAATAGGGTGCCATTTGGGATGCACACTCTGTCTCTCTGGTCATGGCAAGGTGGTCCTAGGTCTCCTATAGGAGGACTTCCCTAGCTACCTCACCTCTACAGAATAGGACCGAACCAGGCCGGCTCTCACACTTTAAGACATGGCTCCAGAGATGGTTGTTACTACTGCCACCTCGGGCACTGCCACCTTGGGCACTGCCACCTTGGGCACTGCCACCTCGGGCACTGCCACCTCGGGCACTGCCACCTCGGGCACTGCCACCTTGGGCACTGCCACCTCGGGCACTGCCACCTCGGGCACTGCCACCTTGGGCACTGCCACCTTGGGCACTGCCACCTCGGGCACTGCCACCTCGGGCACTGCCACCTCGGGCACTGCCACCTTGGGCACTGCCACCTTGGGCACTGCCACCTCGGAGGGAAAACATTCTAATAACAACGAAATTCTAAAATCAAGTATTTTTCCCGACTAGTACAGTAATGCATTTAAGAATTAGATTCACTAAATTTACTATTTACTAAATAGATTCAAGTATAATTTTTTGGGCTACATTTCTCCACTGCTGTAAGCTAAAAAAAAAAGTAATTAAAAAAAATCTAAAAATATGTTTGTTTTCACATTCATTTATAATGATAATCACATTAATGTATAATGATAATCACATTGATTTATAATGATAATAACATTGATTTATAATGATAATAACATTGATTTATAATGGTAATCACATGAATTTATAATGATAATAACATTGATTTATAATGGTAATCACATTAATTTATAATGATAATCACATTGATAATCACATTAATTTATAACGATAATCACATTCATTTATAATGATAATCACATTGTTTATTCTATTTTCTTCAGAAACAAATTCCTGGTGGCATAGTAGTAAACATGTATTTGGTCATAAATGATGACATCACAGAGCGAAAACATTATCGGTCCCCCTTGTATACAGTTAAGAGTATAAAGTTCAACCCTTTCTGCTTCCTGCATTCAAATTATATTATTTTTACATTAAAATAAACAGGAATTCCTTCACTGGAATGTTTCCACAACAATAGAATAATAATAATAATAAACATAAAATCAACAACAATATTGATTGACAGAAGGAAGGGGGACTGGAGAGGTAGAACGTAAACACATCCATAAATCAAACAATAAAGACACTGTTCACATCGTCTGCATATGTACAATATAGTAAGGTACAGAAAAACAATACATACAGATATATAGATAGAGCTATATAACTATATATATATATAGAGAGAGACAGAGATATAGATAGAGCTATATAACTATATATATATATATAGTGAGAGAGACACAGATATATAGATAGAGCTATATAACTATATATATATATAGAGAGAGAGACACAGATATATAGATAGAGCTATATAACTATATATATATATAGTGAGAGAGAGACAGAGATATAGAGCTAGATATATAGATAGATATATAGCTATATAACTATATATATATAGTATATAGAGAGAGACACAGATATATAGATAGAGCTAGATATAGAGCTATAGATATATATAGTATATATATATAGATAGAGCTATAGATATATATATAGATAGAGAGAGAGAGAGAGAGACAGAGATATAGAGCTATAGATATATAGAGTATAGATATATAGAGAGAGCTATATAACTATATATATAGAGAGAGACAGAGAGAGAAATAGAGCTATAGCTATATATATATATAGCTATAGATGTATAGTGATATAGATATATAGTGCTATAGATATAGAGCTATAGATATACTGTAGATATATAGAGCTATAAATATATAGCGCTATATATAGATATATAGTTATATTTAGCTATAGATATATAGAGCTATAGATATAGATATATAGAGCTATAGATATATAGAGCTATAGATATATAGAGAGAGCTATAACTATATATATATAGAGAGAGAGACAGAGAGAGAAATAGAGCTATAGCTATATATATATCTATAGCTATAGATGTATAGTGATATAGATATATAGTGCTATAGATATAGAGCTATAGATATACTGTAGATAGATAGAGCTATAGATCTAGATATATAGAACTATAGAAATAGAGCTATATAGAGCAATAGATATATAGAGCTATAGGTATAGATATATAGAACTATAGATATAGAGCTATCGATATATAGAACTATAGATATAGATATATAGAGCTATAGATATATAGAAGTATAGAAATAGAGCTATAGATATATAGAACTATAGAAATAGAGCTATATAGAGCAATAGATATATAGAGCTATAGGTATAGATATATAGAACTATAGATATAGAGCTATCGATATATAGAACTATAGATATAGATATATAGAGCTATAGATATATAGAAAGGAATATTGATGATAATTATTATAAAACATTGAGGAGTTTGAAATGGCAAATGCCCTATTGGCCCTAAATAGTGGACAGCATTATGGACCCCAGGAAAATTAGCTGACATCATGGGGATCCGAATAAACATTTAAAAATAGTGCACTAATTTTGACCAGAGTACTATGGGTCCTGGTCCAAAGTAGTGCACTATGTAGGGAATAGTGTACCCTATTGGCCCATGACCATTACGAAAGAGCTGCTTTGGAGATGCTGGGAACAGAACCTCAGAGGACAGAATCTCGATTGGATATGACACATCAAAGTCACCTTGATCTCCCCGGCGAGATCGGCCAATGGCGCGGCAGGCTTTCGATGATGTAACAAACGCATGCACAACGTAGAGTCTAGAGAAAAACCAAGAACACCTACTAACGCATAAATAGTCTGCATTTGACAACGATTGGAATAAAAACAATGATATAGTTTATCTTTAGTATACTGTGGAAACCTCAATGAATCATTGATTCTGTTCTCTAGTACAGTGGAAACTTAATGACAGACGTGTTTGTATTGGCATAGTATTAGTACTGTCACTGGGCCAAATTATTTTTAGAGTTATTGAGACGTAATGCATTATAGCTTGCCTTTTGCACGCACTGTATATAGATGTGTTTCCTATTGTGTTATTGACTGAACTTTTGGTTTACTGCGTGTTGTTGTTTTGTGTCGCACTGCGTTGCTTTATCTTGGTCGCAGTTGTAAATGAGAACTTGTTGTCAACTGGCCGACCTGGTTAAATAAAAAGGTGAAAAATTTAAAAAACGATAGATAATCATGTTCTAAAGAGTTCTAAAGAGACATGAAGACTCTGTCTATCTGCGCTCTATAATTCTGTGGGAAAGATGACCGTCTCTATTTACAGTTTGTTTCCAACACAAACACCAATATCGATGTAAGTCAGGTACTACGATAGTTCTAATTTACTTCTATGTCACGGGCTTAGTAAGGTTCCCACATTTACGCTGGTCCCCAGAGAGGAGAAACTACCGGGGAGACAAGGCCTATCCTGGTCCACTCAGAGCTATAAGGTGATTGGCTGATTACAACCTATTAAAAAAAGGCAGGGATCATTGGGCTGTTCAGGTGAGATCCAGAATGAGTTGCTATACCCTTTAACACATTATACTGATTTGGGCCTGAAACACAGACATTTAAATATATATTTAATATCTCATTCATCATTCTAATTCATAATAGCAGGTCCGGTAGCCCTTTACACTCGTACTTGTATACGGGTTGAAAAATGGCGCCTACATTGGAAAGCAGTGGCTGTACAGTAACATGGTCTTCCTGACATCAGAGCTCTGGCTCTGTGCTTCACGGGGCCACATGGGGTTTTGACTGACAGCCGTTCTGAACTTGAGCACCTCGCAACAACAAGTTGTCCCCCATCCCTCCTTGATAATTAGGCAACTTTTGCACATTTGTTGTTGTCTGAGTGAAGGGAAATGCTGTAAATTAAGACGACTCTGTGCATTTTGAAAAGACGAGACGTTGAGGATTATAATAAATACCACTTTGACATCAAACAAGCCAAACACCTGAGTCCCGAATATGCATTTCACATTTCCAAATCATAAAACTGGTGTCATAATACAGTACAGTAACGTTTATGACCACCATGTCTGATGTACAGTTACAAGATCACTTGGGGTCATAACCCCTGGGTTGTTCTGAACGGAATGGGCCTGTTTTGTCAATCTGCCGTGGAACACGCGTTCATTACTTATTTTTCTAAACGCCAACTAAATGATGTGTTTCCCCGAACTGCCTTGTTGAAAACCCTGTGATATCATATTTTATAACTTAGCTTAGTCACGTTGGCAATAGAACAAGCCTTCAAAATCATGCCCTCCTGACCCAGTTTGCGATTTATAAATTGACATTTTTTGGGGGGGGTGTGGCATAAACAACAACAGTAATTGTGTGATGGTGGGATGCTGGGTTGCGTTCAACTACAAGTGTGTTTGCTCTAGTTTATCAACGGCACAGCGAGGAGAGGCAAAAAAAAAAAAACGTATAGCTGAAGACTCTTCTTTGAGTCATAAAAGTGCATTGAAATGACTTAGGAACTGTGCACACTTTGGAGAGGTGTGTGTCCACTAGTCCTCTCACTCAAACCCTTTGTCATTGTTCCGTCTTATGTTGTTTCTACCCCACATTTCCCAGGAATAATCTGATCATGTTACTGAATGTATCCAGAGTATTTTCACATGTCCTTATCAACAAACGCATTTCATATTTCTTCTGTAAAAATAAAAATAAACATTTGAATTTAGCCCTATCCACATAGGCTAATTCCCACGAGTGTACAGGGTGCTTTGTAATCTCTCTAACTATTCTTGTGTCTCATTAAATCCTTCTTCATTTGGATCAACGCTGTTTTCCTACTTATATTATTACAAGATATGTTGTTAAATGTGATTAATATGCAACAGATGTCATCATGTGACCATTCTGCTGCTATGGCTGTACTGACAGAGATAACTAACTACCGATATAGCTGCTTGTAACAACTGCAGCACCCTATTCAGACAAAAAGACTACCCTGTAACCACGGCCACATTTAAAAAACCCAAAATTATTATTAAAAAACAAACAAAAATAAAACGTAATTTAAGAACGTGATATTTGTGGCTTCAATTCCACTGGACTCTTGTGTTGCCGACATTAGACAGTTTGGCAAATCAACGTCCTAGTGTTCCTGTTAGTGTGCTCACAACCATAACATTACATTCAACACGATAGGGACACCGAAAGAGGCGACACGCAACTTGTTCACCTCTAGAGGGTCAAATAAAGAAACCCCAAATTGATGGATGTGATCAAAACCTTATTTTCGTGATGACAGGTGATCTCCTGGATCCTATCGATGTAGTTGTGAGGGAAAGAGAGGCAGAGAGTTGTGGGGACTGGATCCTAGAGATGACTGGATCCTAGCGGTGATTGGATCCTAGAGGGGACTGGATCCTAGAGGGGACTGGATCCTAGAGGGGACTGGATCCTAGAGGTGACTGGATCCTAGAGGTGACTGGATCCTAGAGGGGACTGGATCCTAGAGGTGACTGGATCCTAGTGGGGACTGGATCCTAGAGGTGACTGGATCCTAGAGGTGACTGGATCCTAGAGGTGACTGGATCCTAGAGGGGACTGGATCCTAGAGGGGACTGGATCCTAGAGGGGACTGGATCCTAGTTGGGACTGGATCCTAGAGGGGACTGGATCCTAGAGGGGACTGGATCCTAGAGGGGACTGGATCCTAGAGGGGACTGGATCCTAGTTGGGACTGGATCCTAGAGGTGACTGGATCCTAGAGGGGACTGAATCCTAGTTGGGACTGGATCCTAGAGGTGACTGGATCCTAGTGGTGACTGGATCCTAGAGGTGTATGGTCCGTGCATGATGTAGTTGTGATTTTGTAAGGGAGGAGGGAAAGGCAGAGATCTGATTGGTTGATGTTCTTGTCACTTAGTTGCCAGGCAGGAAGCTGAGGATGTATTCTCCCGCGCCGAAGAAGTAGACCACCTGGGCGATACCAAATAAGGGCGCGATGACCAGGGCACGGCAGTACGCCCCCTTCAGGAACGCTGAAGGACCCTCGTTCTTCATTATTTTACTGATGGAAGAGAAGAGAGGAGAGACACGGGCAACACAGATTAGCAACAACATATCAGTGAATAGTTTTACCTCGTTACTAATGATGTATTTTAATTGAATATGGCAATGCACCACAGCTGCTAAATAGTCCCCCCCCCCCTCCCCCACAAAAAAATAGGGAACAGATCTAGAGATGTTAATGATAACGGTCATCTGGTAGATGGAAAGGCTTTCCCAAAAACTATCCTAGCCTATCTGTCAGAATCACATCATCCTTATTTCCAGTGGCCATTTTGTTTTGTAAACTCCAGCATGTGTGTGCTATGAAACAGCAAAAAACAACAGGGGTATGTTCTTCAACAATAACTCCAGACTTACGCAGGAAATCATTTTTGTTTCATTTGAAATGCACACATTTTTTGTTTTGTTTTCAATACTCCAAGGTGGTCGAATATAGTTTATATATTTAATATAGTTTATATATTTAATATAGTTTATATATTTAATATAGTTTATATAGAGTTTTAACTAAAAGAGGCAACTATTATCTTTTATATTGAAATAAAGCTCTCGGAAAAGTATATTGAATACCTCTCGGAAAAGTATATTGAATACCTCTCGGAAAAGTATATTGAATACCTCTCGGAAAAGTATATTGAATACCTCTCGGAAAAGTATATTGAATACCTCTCGGAAAAGTATATTGAATACCTCTCGGAAAAGTATATTGAATACCTCTCGGAAAAGTATCGGAAAAGTATATTGAATACCTCTCGGAAAAGTATATTGAATACCTCTCGGAAAAGTATATTGAATACCTCTCGGAAAAGTATATTGAATACCTCTCGGAAAAGTATATTGAATACCTCTCGGAAAAGTATATTGAATACCTCTCGGAAAAGTATATTGAATACCTCTCGGAAAAGTATATTGAATACCTCTCGGAAAAGTATATTGAATACCTCTCGGAAAAGTATATTGAATACCTCTCGGAAAAGTATATTGAATACCTCTCGGAAAAGTATATTGAATACCTCTCGGAAAAGTATATTGAATACCTACCTTGAATACATATAATAATATGCTAGTTATTTGAACCCAAAAATGATTTGATGGCTGACAAATATTTGGTTTTGGAGGGCTCTTAAATATGGCCTTTAATCCAGCCTGCAATTAGATACATGAATCACCCCAACATTAGAGTTGATCGCTTCTACAGCGTCCAAAAACAACCAACACATATATGTTCATAACGAGTGACGTAAGGTGACACAGGAAGTTAGACAGTCTAACTTCCTGTGTCACCTTACGTCACTCGTTATGAACAAAACATCCAGTTCTCCTCTACATGTCTGGTAACGTTGTGATTATTACAGGAGCAACATTGTTAAGTAGGAGATTGGAAATTGCTTTATAATTGTATCATCATGAAGTCATTACATATAAAGTGGAATTAAGGAGCAGTCGCTATTCCATCGTATACAGTCATTACAAACAACAACAACAAACTCTCAGCTCATTGCTATGCAATTAAAATGCAATTACCCAAGTATTATGTCACAGTATGTTAATAACATTTAGCTCCAAAAGTAATGACAGTTTTATTACATGGGCACAGTAACAGTTTAATGTGAGAGCTAACAGTAACAGTTTAATGTGAGAGAGCTAACAATAACAGTTTAATGTGAGAGCTAACAGTAACAGTTTAATGTGAGAGCTAACAGTAACAGTTTAATGAGAGAGAGCTAACAGTAACAGTTTAATGAGAGAGAGCTAACAGTAACAGTTTAATGTGAGAGCTAACAGTAACAGTTTAATGTGAGAGCTAACAGTAACAGTTTAATGAGAGAGAGCTAACAGTAACAGTTTAATGTGAGAGCTAACAGTAACAGTTTAATGTGAGAGCTAACAGTAACAGTTTAATGAGAGAGAGCTAACAGTAACAGTTTAATGTGAGAGAGCTAACAGTAACAGTTTAATGTGAGAGCTAACAGTAACAGTTTAATGAGTGAGCTAACGGTAACAGTTTAATATGAGAGAGCTAACAGTAACAGTTTAATGTGAGAAGCTTTAATGTGTGAGCTAACGGTAACAGTTTAACAGTTTAATGTGAGAGCTAACAGTAACAGCTAACAGTAACAGTTTAATGAGAGAGCTAACAGTAACAGTTTAATGTGAGAGCTAACAGTAACAGTTTAATGTGAGAGCTAACAGTAACAGTTTAATGAGAGAGAGCTAACAGTAACAGTTTAATGTGAGAGCTAACAGTAACAGTTTAATGAGAACAGTAACAGTTTAGCTAACAGTAACAGTTTAATGTGAGAGCTAACAGTAACAGTTTAATGAGAGAGAGCAGTTAACAACAGTTTAATGAGAGAGAGCTAACAGTAACAGTTTAATGAGAGAGAGCTAACAGTAACAGTTTAATGTGAGAGCTAACAGTAACAGTTTAATGTGAGAGAGCTAACAGTAACAGTTTAATGTGAGAGAGCTAACAGTAACAGTTTAATGTGAGAGCTAACAGTAACAGTTTAATGTGAGAGAGCTAACAGTAACAGTTTAATGTGAGAGCTAACAGTAACAGTTTAATGTGTGAGCTAACAGTAACAGTTTAATGAGAGAGCTAACAGTAACAGTTTAATGTGAGAGAGCTAACAGTAACAGTTTAATGAGAGAGCTAACAGTAACAGTTTAATGTGAGAGAGCTAACAGTAACAGTTTAATGTGAGAGAGCTAACAGTAACAGTTTAATGTGAGAGCTAACAGTAACAGTTTAATGTGAGAGAGCTAACAGTAACAGTTTAATGTGAGAGAGCTAACAGTAACAGTTTAATGTGAGAAAGCTAACAGTAACAGTTTAATGTGAGAGAGCTAACGGTAACAGTTTAATGAGAGAGCTAACAGTAACAGTTTAATATGAGAGCTAACAGTAACAGTTTAATGAGAGAGCTAACAGTAACAGTTTAATGAGAGAGCTAACAGTAACAGTTTAATGTGAGAGCTAACAGTAACAGTTTAATGTGAGAGAGCTAACAGTAACAGTTTAATGTGAGAGAGCTAACAGTAACAGTTTAATGTGAGAAAGCTAACAGTAACAGTTTAATGTGAGAGAGCTAACGGTAACAGTTTAATGAGAGAGCTAACAGTAACAGTTTAATGTGAGAGAGCTAACGGTAACAGTTTAATGAGAGAGCTAACAGTAACAGTTTAATGTGAGAGAGCTAACGGTAACAGTTTAATGAGAGAGCTAACGGTAACAGTTTAATGTGAGAAAGCTAACAGTAACAGTTTAATGTGAGAGAGCTAACAGTAACAGTTTAATGTGAGAGAGCTAACAGTAACAGTTTAATGTGAGAGCTAACAGTAACAGTTTAATGTGAGAAAGCTAACAGTAACAGTTTAATGTGAGAGAGCTAACAGTAACAGTTTAATGTGAGAGCTAACAGTAACAGTTTAATGTGAGCGCTAACAGTAACAGTTTAATGTGAGAGAGCTAACAGTAACAGTTTAATATGAGAGCTAACAGTAACAGTTTAATGTGAGAAAGCTAACAGTAACAGTTTAATGAGAGAGCTAACAGTAACAGTTTAATGTGAGAGAGCTAACAGTAACAGTTTAATGAGAGAGCTAACAGTAACAGTTTAATGTGAGAGAGCTAACAGTAACAGTTTAATGTGAGAGAGCTAACAGTAACAGTTTAATGTGAGAGCTAACAGTAACAGTTTAATGTGAGAGAGCTAACAGTAACAGTTTAATGTGAGAAAGCTAACAGTAACAGTTTAATGAGAGAGCTAACAGTAACAGTTTAATGAGAGAGCTAACAGTAACAGTTTAATGTGAGAGCTAACAGTAACAGTTTAATGTGTAACAGTTTAATATGAGAGCTAACAGTAACAGTTTAATATGAGAGCTAACAGTAACAGTTTAATGTGAGAAAGCTAACAGTAACAGTTTAATGTGAGAGCTAACAGTAACAGTTTAATGAGAGAGCTAACAGTAACAGTTTAATGAGAGAGAGCTAACAGTAACAGTTTAATGAGAGAGCTAACAGTAACAGTTTAATGTGAGAGAGCTAACAGTAACAGTTTAATGAGAGAGCTAACAGTAACAGTTTAATGAGAGAGAGCTAACGGTAACAGTTTAATGAGAGAGAGCTAACAGTAACAGTTTAATGAGAGAGCTAACAGTAACAGTTTAATGAGAGAGAGCTAACAGTAACAGTTTAATGAGAGAGAGCTAACAGTAACAGTTTAATGAGAGAGAGCTAACAGTAACAGTTTAATGTGAGAGCTAACAGTAACAGTTTAATGTGAGAGAGCTAACAGTAACAGTTTAATGTGAGAGCTAACAGTAACAGTTTAATGAGAGAGCTAACAGTAACAGTTTAATGAGAGAGCTAACAGTAACAGTTTAATGTGAGAGCTAACAGTAACAGTTTAATGTGAGAGCTAACAGTAACAGTTTAATGTGAGAAAGCTAACAGTAACAGTTTAATGTGAGAGAGCTAACAGTAACAGTTTAATGAGAGAGCTAACAGTAACAGTTTAATGTGAGAGCTAACAGTAACAGTTTAATGAGAGAGCTAACAGTAACAGTTTAATGTGAGAGAGCTAACAGTAACAGTTTAATAACAGTAACAGTTTAATGTGAGAGCTAACAGTAACAGTTTAATGTGAGAGAGCTAACAGTAACAGTTTAATGAGAGAGAGCTAACAGTAACAGTTTAATGTGAGAGCTAACAGTAACAGTTTAATGAGAGAGCTAACAGTAACAGTTTAATGTGAGAGAGCTAACAGTAACAGTTTAATATGAGAGCTAACAGTAACAGTTTAATGAGAGAGCTAACAGTAACAGTTTAATGTGAGAGAGCTAACAGTAACAGTTTAATGTGAGAGCTAACAGTAACAGTTTAATGAGAGAGCTAACAGTAACAGTTTAATGAGAGAGAGCTAACAGTAACAGTTTAATGTGAGAGCTAACAGTAACAGTTTAATGTGAGAGAGCTAACAGTAACAGTTTAATGAGAGAGCTAACAGTAACAGTTTAATGAGAGAGCTAACAGTAACAGTTTAATGTGAGAGCTAACAGTAACAGTTTAATGTGAGAGCTAACAGTAACAGTTTAATGTGAGAGAGCTAACAGTAACAGTTTAATGAGAGAGCTAACAGTAACAGTTTAATATGAGAGCTAACAGTAACAGTTTAATGAGAGAGAGCTAACAGTAACAGTTTAATGTGAGAGAGCTAACAGTAACAGTTTAATATGAGAGAGCTAACAGTAACAGTTTAATGAGAGAGAGCTAACAGTAACAGTTTAATGTGAGAGAGCTAACAGTAACAGTTTAATGAGAGAGCTAACAGTAACAGTTTAATGAGAGAGCTAACAGTAACAGTTTAATGTGAGAGAGCTAACAGTAACAGTTTAATGAGAGAGAGCTAACAGTAACAGTTTAATGTGAGAGAGCTAACAGTAACAGTTTAATGTGAGAGAGCTAACAGTAACAGTTTAATGAGAGAGCTAACAGTAACAGTTTAATGTGAGAGCTAACAGTAACAGTTTAATGTGAGAGCTAACAGTAACAAAAAATGTCTATTAAGTGTCAAAAGGAAACTGTCACCAAAACTGCCTTCTTGAATCAACTATAGCCAAGGTAGGTGGAACATCATGTTAGTTTGTATCTATCCCTTTAAAGATGGTGTGTTTGAAACAAGAACACTTCCTCGCAGATGGACAAAGAGGTTAAAGTTTTTTTTAAATTGCAAAGCATCCAATTAAATTGCATTATTTTCAGGTATCGTAACATTAATTGCAGCTTTCAAACTTTTCAGTGGCATGTTGAACGAGACATTCAGGTCGTTGAGCATCACAACTTATTTTTTTACTTCTCTGTACAAAATATCATTGGCTAATTGATTTGATTGGATAATGTACATCGTGGGGCAACGGACATTCAGGAGAATAGACATTTACAGAATGTTCACATAGAAATGTATTGTGTAGATCAAATTTCCTGCCAAATAGAGTGGAAGTGGGAAGTTTACATACACCTCAGCCAAATACATTTAAACTCAGTTTTTCACAATTCCTGACATTTAATCCGAGTAAAAATTCCCTGTCTTAGGTCAGTTAGTATCACCACTTTATTTTAAGAATGTGAAATGTCAGAATAATAGTAGAGAGAATGATCTATTTAAGCTTTTATTTCTTTCATCACTTTCCCAGTGGGTCAGAAGTTTACATACACTCAATTAGTATTTGGTAGCATTGCCGTTAAACTATTTAACTTGGGTCAAACGTTTCTGGTAGCCTTCCACAAGCTTCCCACAATAAGTTGGGAGAATTTTCGCCATTCCTCCTGACAGAGCTGGTGTAGCTGAGTCAGGTTTGTAGGCCTCCTTGTTCGCACACACTTTTTCAGTTCTTCCACACAAATTTCCTATGGGGTTGAGGTCAGGGCTTTGTGATGGCCACTCCAACACCTTGACTTTGTTGTCCTTAAGCTATTTTGCCACAACTTGGAAGTATGCTTGGGGTCATTGTCCTTTGGAAGACTAATTTGCGACCAAGCTTAAACTTCCTGACTGATGTCTTGAGATGTTGCTTCAATATATCCACATAATTGTCTTTCCTCATGATGCCCTCTATTTTGTGAAGTGCACCAGTCCCTCCTGCAGCAAAGCACCCCCACAACATGATGCTGCCACCCCCGTGCTTCACGGTTGGGATGGTGTTCTTCGGCTTGCAAGCATCCCCCTTTTTCCTCCAAACATAACGATGGTAATTATGGCCAAACAGTTCTATTTTAGTTTCATCAGACCAGAGGACATTTCTCTAAAAAGTACGATCTTTGTCCGCATGTGCAGTTGCAAACCGCAGTCTGGGTTATTTATGACGGTTTTGGAGCAGTGGCTTCTTCCTTGCTGAGCGGCCTTTCAGGTTATGTCGATATAGGGCTCGTTTTAATGTGGATATAGATACTTTTATACCTGTTTCCTCCAGCATCTTCACAAGGTCCTTTGCTGTTGTTCTTGGATTGATTTGCACTTTTTGCACCAAAGTACGTTCATCTCTAGGAGACAGAACACGTCTCCTTCCTGAGCAGTATGACGGCTGCGTGGTCTCATGGTGTTTATACTTGCATACTGCTGTTTGTACAGATAAATGTGGTACCTTCAGGCATTTCGAAATAGCGCCCAAGGATGAACCAGACTTGTGGAGGTCTACAATGTTTTCCTGAGGTCTTGGCTGATTTATTTTGATTTCCGCATGATGTCACGCAAAGAGGCACTGAGTTTTAAGGTAGACCTTGAAATACATCCACAGGTACACCTCCAATTGACAAAGGATGTCAATTAGCCTATCAGAAGCTTCTAAAGCCATGACATAATTTTCTTGGAATTTTCCAAGCTGTTTAAAGCCACAGTCAACTCAATGTTTGTAAACTTCTGACCCACTGGAATTGTGATGCAGTGAATTATAAGTTAAATAATCTGTCTGTAAACAATTGTTGGAAAAATGACTTGTGTCATGCACAAAGTAGATGTCCTAACCGACTTGCCGAAACTAAAGTTTGTTAACAAGAAATTTGTGGAGTGGTTGAAAAATGAGTTTTAATGACTCAAACCTAAGTGTATGTAAACTTCTGACTTCAACTGTAGGTTGGAATAGTATAGGAGGTTGTGTGTGCTCTAGTCATTCCATTTCTACCTTCAACATGCAGTTCCAGATTAAGCCTTGCCACTAGCCTAGTTAAGATAGGTTGTAAACTAGCCTGGTTAAGATATGTTGTAAACTATCCTAGTTAAGATATGTTGTAAACTAGCCTAGTTAAGATATGTTGTAAACTAGTCTAGTTAAGATATGTTGTAAACTAGTCTAGTTAAGATATGTTGTGAACTAGCCTAGTTAAGATATGTTGTAAACTAGTCTAGTTAAGATAGGTTGTGAACTAGCCTAGTTAAGATATGTTGTGAACTATCCTAGTTAAGATATGTTGTAAACTAGTCTAGTTAAGATAGGTTGTGAACTAGCCTAGTTAAGATATGTTGTATGTTGTAAACAACTATCCTAGTTAAGATATGTTGTAAACTAGCCTTAGTATAAGATTAAGATATGTTGTGAACTAGCCTAGTTAAGATATGTTGTGAACTATCTAGTTAAGATATGTTGTGAAATAGCCTAGTTAAGATATGTTGTGAACTAGTAAAGATATGTTGTGAACTAGCCTAGTTAAGATATGTTGTGAACTAGCCTAGTTAAGATATGTTGTAAACCTAGTTAGATATGTTGTGAACTAGCTAGTTAAGATATGTTGTAAACTATCCTAGTTAAGATATGTTGTAAACTAGAAAGATATGTTGTGAACTAGCCTAGTTAAGATATGTTGTGAACTAGCCTAGTTAAGATATGTTGTAAACTAGCCTAGTGAATGTTGTGAACTAGCCTAGTTAAGATATGTTGTAATATGTTGTGAACTATCCTAGTTAAGATATGTTGTGAACTAGCCTAGTTAAGATATGTTGTGAACTAGCCTAGTTAAGATATGTTGTGAACTAGCCTAGTTAAGATATGTTGTGAACTAGTTAAGATATGTTGTGAACTAGCCTAGTTAAGATATGTTGTGAACTAGCCTAGTTAAGATATGTGTATGTGAACTAGCCTAGTTAAGATATGTTGTGAACTAGCCTAGTTAAGATATGTTGTAAACTAGCCTAGTTAAGATATGTTGTGAACTAGCCTAGTTAAGATATGTTGTGAACTAGTTAAGATATGTTGTAAACTAGTTAAGATATAGCCTAGTGTAAACTATCCTAGTTAAGATATGTTGTAAACTAGCTAGTTAAGATATGTTGTAAACTAGCCTAGTTAAGATATGTTGTGAACTAGCCTAGTTAAGATATGTTGTGAACTAGCCTAGTTAAGATATGTTGTGAACTAGCCTAGTTAAGATATGTTGTGAACTAGCCTAGTTAAGATATGTTGTGAACTAGCCTAGTTAAGATATGTTGTGAACTATCCTAGTTAAGATATGTTGTGAACTAGCCTAGTTAAGATATGTTGTGAACTAGCCTAGTTAAGATATGTTGTAAACTAGCCTAGTTAAGATATGTTGTGAACTATCCTAGTTAAGATATGTTGTGAACTAGCCTAGTTAAGATATGTTGTGAACTAGCCTAGTTAAGATATGTTGTGAACTAGCCTAGTTAAGATATGTTGTGAACTAGCCTAGTTAAGATATGTTGTAAACTAGCCTAGTTAAGATATGTTGTGAACTAGCCTAGTTAAGATATGTTGTGAACTAGCCTAGTTAAGATATGTTGTGAACTATCCTAGTTAACTTAAGATATGTTGTGAACTAGTTAAGATATGTTGTGAACTAGCCTAGTTAAGATATGTTGTGAACTATCCTAGTTAAGATATGTTGTGAACTAGCCTAGTTAAGATATGTTGTGAACTAGCCTAGTTAAGATATGTTGTGAACTATCCTAGTTAAGATATGTTGTGAACTAGCCTAGTTAAGATAGGTGTTGGTGCGATTGAGGTTACCTGATACAATCAGTCACCCCACTGTAGGTTTCCTCTGTACTCCCCCTGTTCATAGACTGGATCCTGGTCTTAATCACTGTAAATACACAACAACACCATGTTAATACCACAACAAAACACACACTAACGCAACTAAGAACGTATGATTGGTGTAAGATCCAGACTAAATACAGAACAGAGTATAAGCCTTATCGTACGACATTCTAGGGTCTCATAAGAAGTCTATGTCTCACACACTGCCAGCCTATATTACTACAGTATTATTCATTCTAAAATTATGTCTCACCATCTACAGGGTTGACAGCCACGGCGGCCGTGCTGCCAGCCAGACAGCCTGCCAGGAATGACACGTAGAAAGGGGCGGGGCCCTCCGCTCCTCTCTTCCCCAGGGTGTTCAGGTTGGCAAACAGAGGGAAGTAGATGATGGAGAATGGAACATCCCTGAGAGGAGAGGAGGTAGTGGAGGGGGGTAGTGGAGGGGGGAGGTAGTGGAGGGGGAAGGTAGGGGATGGGGGGTAGTGGAGGGGTAGGTAGTGGAGGGGAAGGTAGGGGATGGGGGGGGTGGTGGAGGGGGGAGGTAGTGGACGGGAGGTAGTGGAGGGGAGGGGAGGTAGTGGAGAGGGGAACGTAGGGGAGGGGAGGTAGTGAAGGGGGTAACGTAGGGGAGGGGAGGTAGTGGAGGGGGAGGTAGTGGAGGGGGAGGTAGTGTAGGGGAGGTAGTGTAGGGGGAGAGGTAGTGTAGGGGAGGTAGTGTAGGGGGAGGTAGGGGAGGGGAGGTAGTGGAGGGCAGGGGAGGGGAGGTAGTGGAGGGGAGGTAGTGGAGGGGGAGGTAGGGGAGGTAGTGGAGGGGGAGGTAGGGGAGGGGAGGTAGTGGAGGGCAGGTAGTGGAGGGGGAGGTAGGAGAGGTAGTGGAGGGGGAGGTAGGGGAGGTAGTGGAGGGGGAGGTAGGGAGGTAGTGGACGGGGGTAGTGGAGGAGGGGAGGTAGTGGAGGGGAGGCAGGGGAGGGGAGGTAGTGGAGGGGAGGTAGTGGAGGGGAGGTAGGGGAGGGGAGGTAGGGGAGGGGAGGTGGAGGTAGTGGAGGGGTAGGGGGGGAGGTAGGGGAGGTGGAGGTAGTGGTAGTGGAGGGGAGGTGGAGGTAGTGGAGGGGAGGTGGAGGTAGTGGAGGGGAGGTAGTGGAGGGGAGGGGAGGTAGGGGAGGGGAGGTAGGGGAGGAGAGGTAGGGGAATGAGAGAATTAGAAATCAGCAGAGTAGAGTTGATCATTTTGTCAAACCACAGCGGACATAGCATTGTGTCTGTGTCTCTATAGATAGACTGTAGTTATATTTCCTTGATTCCTTGTGTCCTCTTTCCTCGACCCCTTCTCAAAACATCCTGGAGGAGAAGATCCAAGGTCACTTCGCCTTGAACCTTCTCTTCCAAAGCATTTTGAGGAGGCAAGGAGAAAGGAGGCAAGGAGAGAGGAGGTAAAGAACCAAGTTAAGACAATGCTAGAATCTAGAGTGGTGAAGTGCTTGGTGGTCAAAGCAGTGTATGTTTCTACATGGTGTCATGCAGTGTATCAGAGCAGTGCGGCCCCCAGGTCCTTGTATAGAGCCCTACCTGAGCAGTGTGGCCCCTAGGCCCTTGTATAGAGCCCTACCTGAGCAGTGTGGCCCCTAGGCCCTTGTACAGCCCAGCGATGCCCTTCTCTTTCAGTAGTTCCCTGGTCAGCTGCATGGCGGTGGGGGACTTTGTCGGCACGGTCCCTGGTACTATTGTCTCTGGCATCAGCTTCCTCTGGGCCTCTGAGGGTGGGGGGAAAACATGGTGTTAAATTGTTCTCGCTGTGGGCAATAATATCTATCTATCTATCTATGTCTAACTAACTAGTTTGCTGGAATTTATTTTGGCAAGATTATTATGAGATGATAAGTCTTTATAAGGCTTGCTAATAGCAGGTCAACGGCCTATGTGTTTCCATTATTGACCACACGAGGGCAGCATTTACCCATATTTCAGAAATGCTACAGAAAGGAGGAGAGAGGAATCCCTACAGGAGATTTTAGAAACACATAAGGGATGTGTTTTTACCCTGGTGTGATGTTTCGATAACCGTGTAAATGTCTCTCTGACAAACGTTTATCAATATATATCCGCCTGTATTTACCCACCCCCTCCAAAAAAAATGAAACGCTAATTAGCTGCTAATGTGGCTATCATAAAAAACTACAAATACCATGATGATCCGGACGAAAAGGCCGAATCGAGGAATCTCTGGATTAACTAATTATAGCTAAATTTGGTAAATAATAAATCGGCTAAACTCCTTTCCATTGATAATTCTGTGAACTGTCTTGGGCAAGTTTTAAATTGACACAACACCTGTTAGCAAAGGTGTCAGCTAGAGATGACGTGCATGAGCATGCTGGGATTTGTAGTCTTGGATGAAGTCTAAGGTACCTCGGTGCTAATTTGCATGTTCAAATCTGAGAGTAAATAGAGCCGAATATATTGATAAAAGTTACCTTGTCAGAGAGATTTACACGGTTATCAAACCTTCACACCAGGGTAGAAACACAGCCCTTATTTAAGTGTTTCTTATATCCCTTATGGGGAAAAATGAATGGAGGAGTGCGTGCTTAGTCCCCTACTGTACTCCCTGTTCCCCCATGACCGTGTGGACAAGCACGACTCCAACACCATCATTAAGTTTGCTGACAACACAACGGTGGTAGGCCTGAATCACCGACAATAATGAGACAGCCTACAGGGAGGAGGACAGAGACCTGGCAGTGTGGTGCCATGGACAACAACCTCTCCCTCAATGTGAGCAAGACAAAGGTTAGGTTAGACTACAGGAAAAGGAGCATGCCCCCATTCTCATCGACGGGGCTGTAGTGGAACAGGTTGAGAGCTTCAGGTTCCTTGGCGTCCACATCTCAACAAACTATCAGGAGACAAAAAAATATTTGGCATGGGTCCTTAGATCCTCAAAAAGTTCTAAAGCTGCACCATCGAGAGCATCCTGACTGGTTGCCTCACCGCCTGGTATGGCAACTGCTCGGCCTCCGACCATAAGGCACTACAAAGGGTAGTGCATACGGCCCACTACATCACTTGGGCCAAGCTTCCCGCGAACCAGGACCTCTATACCAGGCGGTGTCAAAGGAAAGCCCTAAAGACTCCAGCCACCCTGGTCATAGACTGTTCTCTCTGCTGCCGCACGGCAAGCGGTACCCTGAGTCTAGGTCTAAAAGGCTCCTGAACAGCTTCTACCCCCAAGCCATAAGACTCCTGAACATCTAATCAAATGGCCACCCAGAATATTTGCATTGACCCCTCCCCCCCTTTTGTACGCTGCCGTTCTCTATCTACGCATGGTCACTTTACCCCGATCTACATGTTCATATTACCTCAATTACCTCAACTAACCTGTACCCTCACATTTTTGTAAATGTTGTACTTCTCGTTCACAAAATTCATGTTAACGTTGGGTTTTTAAGCTAGTGCACAATTGTCTCCCATTCACTCCTTGAAGGAGTGCTCTCCTTGTCCCAGAATGCAGAATGCACCACACGGCCCATTGACGACGCGTGTTAATACGATTCCAATGGAGATTCCTCAAAACTATCTCTGCTCAGGATCTTCTTTGTCCCTCCCTCCATTTCCATCTCTCTCTTACAGATTCTCCTCCATCTCACTAAATCTCTTATAGATTCTCCTCCATCTCACTAAATCTCTTATAGATTCTCCTCCATCTCACTAAATCTCTTACAGATTCTCCTCTCATCTCACTAAATCTCTTAGATTCTCCTTCATCTCTCTAAATCTCTTACCAATTCTCCTCCATGCCTCTAAATCTCTTACAGATTCTCCTCCATCTCACTAAATATCTTACAGATTCTCCTTCATCTCACTAAATCTCTTACAGATTGTCCTCCATCTCTCTAAATCTCTTACCAATTCTCCTCCATCTCTCTAAATCTCTTACCAATTCTCCTCCATCTCTCTAAATCTCTTACAGATTCTCCTCCATCTCTCTCCTACAGATTATCCTCCATCTCTCTAAATCTCTAACCAATTCTCCTCCATCTCTCTAAATCTCTTACCAATTCTCATCCATCTCTCTAAATCTCTAACCAATTCTCCTCCATCTCTCTAAATCTCTTACAGATTCTCCTCCATCTCTCTAAATCTCTTACCAATTCTCCTCCATCCTCTAAATCTAAATCTCTAAATCTCTTACCATTCTCCTCCATCTCTCTAAATCTCTTACCAATTCTCCTCCATCCCTCTAAATCTCTTACCAATTCTCCTCCATCTCTCTAAATCTCTTACCAATTCTCCTCCATCCCTCTAAATCTCTTACAGATTCTCCTCCATCTCTCTAAATCTCTAACCAATTCTCCTCCATCTCTCTAAATCTCTTACCAATTCTCCTCCATCCCTCTAAATCTCTTACCAATTCTCCTCCATCCCTCTAAATCTCCTCCATCCAGATTCTCCATCTCCATCTCTCTAAATCTCTATCCTCTAAATCCAATTCTCCTCCATCTAAATCTCTAAATCTCTCCATCTCTCTAAATCTCTAATTCTCCTCCATCCTCTAAATCTCTTACAGATTCTCCTCCATCTCTCTAAATCTCTTACCAATTCTCCTCCATCCTAAATCTCTTAAATCCTCCATCTAAATCTCTTACCAATTCTCCTCCATCCCTCTAAATCTCTTACCAATTCTCCTCCATCCCTCTAAATCTCTTCTCCTCCACCAATCTCTCTCATCCATCTCTAAATCTCTTACCAATTCTCCTCCATCCTCTAAATCTCTTACCAATTCTCCTCCATCTCTCTAAATCTCTTACCAATTCTCCTCCATCTCTAAATCTCTTACCAATTCTCCTCCATCCCTCTAAATCTCTTACCAATTCTCCTCCATCCCTCTAAATCTCTTACAGATTCTCCTCCATCTCTCTAAATCTCTTACCAACCAATTCTCCTCCATCTCTCTAAATCTCTTAAATCTCTAGTTCTCCTCCATCTCTCTAAATCTCTTACAATTCTCCTCCATCCTCTAAATCTCTTACCAATTCTCATCCATCTCTCTAAATCTCTAACCAATTCTCCTCCATCTCTCTAAATCTCTTACCAAATCTCTTACAGATTCTCTTTCATTCTCCTCCATCCCTCTAAATCTCTTACCAATTCTCCTCCATCTCTCTAAATCTCTTACCAATTCTCCTCCATCTCTCTAAATCTCTAACCAATTCTCCTCCATCTCTCTAAATCTCTTAAATTCTCCTCCATCCCTCTAAATCTCTTACCTCCATCCTCTAAATCTCTTAAATTCTCTTATCCAATTCTCCTCCATCCCTCTAAATCTCTTACAATTCTCCTCCATCTCTCTAAATCTCTTACCAATTCTCCTCCATCTCTCTAAATCTCTTACCAGATTCTCCTCCATCTCTAAATCTCTTACCAAATCTCTCTAAATCTCTTACCAATTCTCCTCCATCCCTCTAAATCTCTTACCAATTCTCCTCCATCCCTCTAAATCTCTTACAGATTCTCCTCCATCTCTCTAAATCTCTTACCAATTCTCCTCCATCTCTCTAAATCTCTTACCAGTTCTCCTCCATCTCTCTAAATCTCTTACCAATTCTCCTCCATCCCTCTAAATCTCTTACCAATTCTCCTCCATCTCTCTAAATCTCTAACCAATTCTCCTCCATCTCTCTAAATCTCTTACATATTCTCATCCATCTCTCTAAATCTCTTACCAATTCTCCTCCATCTCTCTAAATCTCTTACCAATTCTCCTCCATCTCTCTAAATCTCTTACCAATTCTCCTCCATCTCTCTAAATCTCTTACCAATTCTCCTCCATCCCTCTAAATCTCTTACCAATTCTCCTCCATCCCTCTAAATCTCTTACAATTCTCCTCCATCCCTCTCTTACTTCCATCCTCTAAATCTCTTCTCCTCCATCCAAATCTCTTACCAATTCTCCATCTCTCTTACCAGTTCTCCTCCATCCCTCTAAATCTCTTACCAATTCTCCTCCATCCTCTAAATCTCTTACCAATTCTCCTCCATCTCTCTAAATCTCTTAACCAATTCTCCTCCATCTCCTCCATCTAAATCTCTTACCTAAATCTCTCCATTCCATCTCTCTCTTGCCAAATCCTCTCTCTCCATCTCTAAATCTCTTACCAATTCTCCTCCATCTCTCTAAATCTCTTACCAATTCTCCTCCATCTCTCTAAATCTCTTACCAATTCTCCTCCATCCCTCTAAATCTCTTACCAATTCTCCTCCATCCCTCTAAATCTCTTACCATCTAAATTACATTCTCCTCCATCTCTCTAAATCTCTTACCAATTCTCCTCCATCCCTCTAAATCTCTTACCAATTCTCCTCCATCCCTCTAAATCTCTTACCAATTCTCCTCCATCTCTCTAAATCTCTTACCAATTCTCCTCCATCTCTCTAAATCTCTTACCAATTCTCCTCCATCTCTCTCTCCATCTCTTACCAATTCTCCTCCATCTCTCTAAATCTCTTACCAATTCTCCTCCATCTCTCTAAATCCATCTCTAAATTCTCCTCCATCTCTCTAAATCTCTTACCAATTCTCCTCCATCTCTCTAAATCTCTTACCAATTCTCCTCCATCCCTCTAAATCTCTTACCAATTCTCCTCCATCTCTCTAAATCTCTTACCAATTCTCCTCCATCCAAATCTCTTACAAATTCTCCTCCATCTCTTCTCTTACCAATTCTCCTCCATCTCTCTAAATCTCTTACAATTCTCCTCCATCTCTCTAAATCTCTAAAACAATTCTCCTCCATCCCTCTAAATCTCTTACAGATTCTCCTCCATCCTCCATCTCCTCTAAATCTCTTACCAATTCTCCTCCATCCCTCTAAATCTCTTAAATCTCTCTCTCTAAATCTCCATCCCTAAATCTCTTAATTCTCCTCCATCTCTCTAAATCTCTTACCAATTGTTCCATCCTCTAAATCTCTTACAGATTCTCCTCCATCTCTCTAAATCTCTAATAGGTCCTCCATCCTCTAAATCTCTACAGATTCTCCTCCATCTCTAAATCTCATTCTCCTCCATCCTCTAAATCTCTTACATCCTCTAAATGTCTTCCATCCAAATCTCCATCCCTCTAAATCTCTTGCAATCTCTCTAAATCTCTATTCTCCTCCATCTCTAAATCTCTTACCAGGCTCTCCTCCATCCTCTAAATCTCTTACCAATTCTCCTCCATCCTCTAAATCTCTTACAATTCTCCTCCATCCTCTAAATCTCTTAAATCTCCTCCATCCCTCTAAATCTCTTACAGATTCTCCTCCATCTAAATCTCTTACCAATTCTCCTCCATCCCTCTAAATCTCTTACCAATTCTCCTCCAAATCTCCTTCTCCTCCAAAATCTCTTACATTCTCCTCCATCTCTCTAAATCTCTAACCAATTCTCCTCCATCTCTCTAAATCTCTTACCAATTCTCCTCCATCCCTCTAAATCTCTTACCAATTATCCTCCATCACTCTAAATCTCTTACAGATTCTCCTCCATCTCTCTAAATCTCTTACCAATTCTCCTCCATCTCTCTAAATCTCTTACCAGTTCTCCTCCATCTCTCTAAATCTCTTACCAATTCTCCTCCATCCCTCTAAATCTCTTACCAATTCTCATCCATCTCTCTAAATCTCTAACCAATTCTCCTCCATCTCTCTAAATCTCTTACATATTCTCATCCATCTCTCTAAATCTCTTACCAATTCTCCTCCATCTCTCTAAATCTCTTACCAATTCTCCTCCATCTCTCTAAATCTCTTACCAATTCTCCTCCATCTCTCTAAATCTCTTACCAATTCTCCATCCATCCCTCTAAAATCTCTTACCAATTCTCCTCCATCCTCTAAATCTCTTACCAATTCTCCTCCATCCATCTCTAAATCTCTTACCAGTTCTCCTCCATCTCTAAATCTCTTACCAATTCTCCTCCATCCCTCTAAATCTCTTACCAATTCATCCCTCTAAATCTCTTACCAATTCTCCTCCATCCTCTTACCAATTCTCCTCCATCTCTCTAAATCTCTTACCAATTCTCCTCCATCTCTCTAAATCTCTTACCAATTCTCCTCCATCTCTCTAAATCTCTTACCAATTCTCCTCCATCTCTCTAAATCTCTTACCAATTCTCCTCCATCTCTCTAAATCTCTTACCAATTCTCCCCCATCCCTCTAAATCTCTTACCAATTCTCCTCCATCTCTCTAAATCTCTTACCAATTCTCCTCCATCTCTCTAAATCTCTTACCAATTCTCCCAGCATCTTGAAGCTGAATCTTCAACATCTCCATAGGAGTCGTGACGATAACCTGTGATGATAAACACAAACACAAAATGAAAATATCTGACAGCAACATTTGACAAGGTGTTATAACCAGGGGTGGGATATGTTCTGTGGGATAGGTACAGGTGTAGGATCTTCATTTGACCATCCTTTTGTGGCAGGACATGTCCCTCACAGCAGGAAATGCAAACTTGTAGTGTATTCAAGGTTTAAACAGGCTTCTAAAGTTTGTAATTTCTACTTAATAATTTCAGACTTGATTTGACCTAACTAAAAATGGATCATATCAACCCTTACAAAAATGTCCATTAGTTATAATCCAAACAATAATTCATATTTCTTATTGCTGCAGGATTATTTTCCTGCTGTGAGAAACTGATCAAATTAAGATCTTATGTGGGCTTTTATTACTCAACCACATCAGCACTAGAGGATTGGTTAGAAGTCTACATTTACACTAGAGGACTGGTTAGAAGTCTACATCAACACTAGAGGACTGGTTAGAAGTCTAGCTACATCAACACTAGAGGACTGGTTAGAGGTCTAGCTACATCAGCACTAGAGGACTTGTTAGAAGTCTACATGCACACTAGAGGACTGGTTAAAAGTCTATCTACATCAACACTAGAGGACTGGTTTGAAGTCTACATCAACACTAGAGGACTGGTTAGAAGTCTACATCAACACTAGAGGACTGGTTAGAAGTCTACATCAACACTAGAGGACTGGTTAGAAGTCTACATCAAAACTAGAGGACTGGTTACAAGTCTACATCAACACTAGAGGACTGGTTAGAAGTCTACATCAGCACTAGAGGACTGGTTAGAAGTCTACATCAGCACTAGAGCACGTTAAAAGTCTAGCTACATCAGGACTAGAGCACGTTAAAAGTCTAGCTACATTAGCACTAGAGCATGTTAAAAGTCTAGCTACATTTGCACTAGAGCACGTTAAAAGTCTAGCTAAATTAGCACTAGAGCACGTTAAAAGTCTAGCTACATTAGCACGTTAAAAGTCTAGCTACATCAGCACTAGAGCACGTTAAAAGTCTAGCTACATTTGCACTAGAGCACGTTAAAAGTCTAGCTACATTAGCACTAGAGCTCGTTAAAAGTCTATCTACATCAACACTAGAGGACTGGTTTGAAGTCTACATCAACACTAGAGGACTGGTTAGAAGTCTACATCAACACTAGAGGACTGGTTAGAAGTCTACATCAACACTAGAGGACTGGTTAGAAGTCTACATCAACACTAGAGGACTGGTTAGAAGTCTACATCAACACTAGAGGACTGGTTAGAAGTCTACATCAACACTAGAGGACTGGTTAGAAGTCTAGCTACATCAGCACTAGAGGACTGGTTAGTAGTCTACATCAACACTAGAGGACTGGTTAGAAGTCTAGCTACATCAGCACTAGAGGACTGGTTAGAAGTCTACATCAGCACTAGAGGACTGGTTACAAGTCTACATCAGCACTAGAGGACTGGTTAGAAGTCTACATCAACACTCGAGGACTGGTTAGAAGTCTACATCAGCACTAGATGACTGGTTAGAAGTCTCCATCAACACTAGAGGACTGGTTAGAAGTCTACATCAGCACTAGAGGACTGGTTAGAAGTCTACATCAACACTAGATGACTGGTTAGACGTCTACATCAACACTAGAGGACTGGTTAGAAGTCTACATCAACACTAGAGGCCTGGTTAGAAGTCTACATCAACACTAGAGGACTGGTTAGAAGTCTACATCAACACTAGAGGACTGGTTAGAAGTCTACATCAACACTAGAGGACTGGTTAGAAGTCTAGCTACATCAGCACTAGAGGACTGGTTAGTAGTCTACATCAACACTAGAGGACTGGTTAGAAGTCTAGCTACATCAGCACTAGAGGACTGGTTAGAAGTCTACATCAGCACTAGAGGACTGGTTACAAGTCTACATCAGCACTAGAGGACTGGTTAGAAGTCTACATCAACACTCGAGGACTGGTTAGAAGTCTACATCAACACTAGAAGACAGGTTAGAAGTCTCCATCAACACTAGAGGACTGGTTAGAAGTCTACATCACCACTAGAGGACTGGTTAGAAGTCTACATCAACACTAGATGACTGGTTATAAGTCTACATCAACACTAGAGGACTGGTTAGAAGTCTACATCAGCACTAGAGGACTGGTTACAAGTCTACATCAGCACTAGAGGACTGGTTAGACGTCTACATCAACACTAGACGACTGGTTAAAAGTCTATCTACATCAACACTAGAGGACTGATTTGAAGTCTACATCAACACTAGAGGACTGGTGAGAAGTCTACATCAGCACTAGAGGACTGGTTAGAAGTCTACATCAACACTAGAGGACTGGTTACAAGTCTACATCAGCACTAGAGGACTGGTTAGACGTCTACATCAACACTAGACGACTGGTTAGAAGTCTATCTACATCAGCACTAGAGGACTGGTTAAAAGTCTATCTACATCAACACTAGAGGACTGGTTTGAAGTCTACATCAACACTAGAGGACTGGTTAGAAGACTACATCAACACTAGAGGACTGGTTAGAAGTCTACATCAACACTAGAGGACTGGTGAGAAGTCTACATCAGCACTAGAGGACTGGTTAGAAGTCTACATCAACACTAGAGGACTGGTTAGACGTCTACATCAACACTAGACGACTGGTTAAAAGTCTATCTACATCAACACTAGAGGACTGGTTTGAAGTCTACATCAACACTAGAGGACTGGTGAGAAGTCTACATCAGCACTAGAGGACTGGTTAGAAGTCTACATCAACACTAGAGGACTGGTTAGAAGTCTACATCAACACTAGAGGACTGGTTAGAAGTCTACATAAACACTAGAGGACTGGTTAGAAGTCTACATCAACACTAGAGGACTGGTTAGAAGTCTACATCAACACTAGAGGACTGGTTAGAAGTCTACATCAACACTAGAGGACTGGTTAGAAGTCTACATCAACACTAGAGGACTGGTTAGAAGTCTACATCAACACTAGAGGACTGGTTAGAAGTCTAGCTACATCAACACATCAGAGGACTGGTTAGTAGTCTACATCAACACTAGAGGACTGGTTAGAAGTCTAGCTACATCAACACTAGAGGACTGGTTAGAAGTCTACATCAGCACTAGAGGACTGGTTAGTCTAAGTCTACTATCAACACTCGAGGACTGGTTAGAAGTCTACATCAGCACTAGATGACTGGTTAGAAGTCTCCATCAACACTAGAGGACTGGTTAGAAGTCTACATCAGCACTAGAGGACTGGTTAGAAGTCTACATCAACACTAGATGACTGGTTAGAAGTCTACATCAACACTAGAGGACTGGTTAGAAGTCTACATCAACACTAGAGGACTGGTTAGAAGTCTACATCAACACTAGAGGACTGGTTAGAAGTCTACATCAACACTAGAGGACTGGTTAGAAGTCTAGCTACATCAGCACTAGAGGACTGGTTAGTAGTCTACATCAACACTAGAGGACTGGTTAGAAGTCTAGCTACATCAGCACTAGAGGACTGGTTACAAGTCTACATCAGCACTAGAGGACTGGTTAGAAGTCTACATCAACACTCGAGGACTGGTTAGAAGTCTACATCAACACTAGAAGACTGGTTAGAAGTCTCCATCAACACTAGAGGACTGGTTAGAAGTCTACATCAGCACTAGAGGACTGGTTAGAAGTCTACATCAACACTAGATGACTGGTTATAAGTCTACATCAACACTAGAGGACTGGTTAGAAGTCTACATCAGCACTAGAGGAATGGTTACAAGTCTACATCAGCACTAGAGGACTGGTTAGAAGTCTATCTACATCAGCACTAGAGGACTGGTTAGAAGTCTAGCTACATCAGCACTAGAGGACTGGTTAGAAGTCTACATCAACACTAGAGGACTGGTTAGAAGTCTACATCAGCACTAGAGGACTGGTTAGAAGTCTAGCTACATCAGCACTAGAGGACTGGTTAGAAGTCTATCTACATCAACACTAGAGGACTGGTTAGAAGTCTACATCAACACTAGAGGAATGGTTACAAGTCTACATCAGCACTAGAGGACTGGTTAGAAGTCTATCTACATCAACACTAGAGGACTGGTTAGAAGTCTACATCAACACTAGAGTCTCTACATCAACACTAGAGGACTGGTTAGAAGTCTACATCAACACTAGAGGACTGGTTAGAAGTCTACATCAACACTAGAGGACTGGTTAGAAGTCTAGCTACATCAACACTAGAGGACTGGTTAGTAGTCTACATCAACACTAGAGGACTGGTTAGAAGTCTAGCTACATCAGCACTAGAGGACTGGTTAGAAGTCTACATCAGCACTAGAGGACTGGTTACAAGTCTACATCAGCACTAGAGGACTGGTTAGAAGTCTACATCAACACTCGAGGACTGGTTAGAAGTCTACATCAGCACTAGATGACTGGTTAGAAGTCTCCATCAACACTAGAGGACTGGTTAGAAGTCTACATCAGCACTAGAGGACTGGTTAGAAGTCTACATCAACACTAGATGACTGGTTAGAAGTCTACATCAACACTAGAGGACTGGTTAGAAGTCTACATCAACACTAGAGGACTGGTTAGAAGTCTACATCAACACTAGAGGACTGGTTAGAAGTCTACATCAACACTAGAGGACTGGTTAGAAGTCTAGCTACATCAGCACTAGAGGACTGGTTAGTAGTCTACATCAACACTAGAGGACTGGTTAGAAGTCTAGCTACATCAGCACTAGAGGACTGGTTAGAAGTCTACATCAGCACTAGAGGACTGGTTACAAGTCTACATCAGCACTAGAGGACTGGTTAGAAGTCTACATCAACACTAGAGGACTGGTTAGAAGTCTACATCAACACTAGAGGACTGGTTAGAAGTCTACATCAACACTGGAGGACTGGTTAGAAGTCTAGCTACATCAGCACTAGAGGACTGGTTAGTAGTCTACATCAACACTAGAGGACTGGTTAGAAGTCTAGCTACATCTGCACTAGAGGACTGGTTAGAAGTCTACATCAGCACTAGAGGACTGGTTACAAGTCTACATCAGCACTAGAGGACTGGTTAGACGTCTACATCAACACTAGACGACTGGTTAGAAGTCTATCTACATCAGCACTAGAGGACTGGTTAAAAGTCTATCTACATCAACACTAGAGGACTGGTTTGAAGTCTACATCAACACTAGAGGACTGGTTAGAAGTCTACATCAACACTAGAGGACTGGTTAGAAGTCTACATCAACACTAGAGGACTGGTGAGAAGTCTACATCAGCACTAGAGGACTGGTTAGAAGTCTACATCAACACTAGAGGACTGGTTAGACGTCTACATCAACACTAGACGACTGGTTAAAAGTCTATCTACATCAACACTAGAGGACTGGTTTGAAGTCTACATCAACACTAGAGGACTGGTGAGAAGTCTACATCAGCACTAGAGGACTGGTTAGAAGTCTACATCAACACTAGAGGACTGGTTAGAAGTCTACATCAACACTAGAGGACTGGTTAGAAGTCTACATAAACACTAGAGGACTGGTTAGAAGTCTACATCAACACTAGAGGACTGGTTAGAAGTCTACATCAACACTAGAGGACTGGTTAGAAGTCTACATCAACACTAGAGGACTGGTTAGAAGTCTACATCAACACTAGAGGACTGGTTAGAAGTCTACATCAACACTAGAGGACTGGTTAGAAGTCTAGCTACATCAACACTAGAGGACTGGTTAGTAGTCTACATCAACACTAGAGGACTGGTTAGAAGTCTAGCTACATCAGCACTAGAGGACTGGTTAGAAGTCTACATCAGCACTAGAGGACTGGTTACAAGTCTACATCAGCACTAGAGGACTGGTTAGAAGTCTACATCAACACTCGAGGACTGGTTAGAAGTCTACATCAGCACTAGATGACTGGTTAGAAGTCTCCATCAACACTAGAGGACTGGTTAGAAGTCTACATCAGCACTAGAGGACTGGTTAGAAGTCTACATCAACACTAGATGACTGGTTAGAAGTCTACATCAACACTAGAGGACTGGTTAGAAGTCTATATCAACACTAGAGGACTGGTTAGAAGTCTACATCAACACTAGAGGACTGGTTAGAAGTCTAGCTACATCAGCACTAGAGGACTGGTTAGTAGTCTACATCAACACTAGAGGACTGGTTAGAAGTCTAGCTACATCAGCACTAGAGGACTGGTTACAAGTCTACATCAGCACTAGAGGACTGGTTAGAAGTCTACATCAACACTCGAGGACTGGTTAGAAGTCTACATCAACACTAGAAGACTGGTTAGAAGTCTCCATCAACACTAGAGGACTGGTTAGAAGTCTACATCAGCACTAGAGGACTGGTTAGAAGTCTACATCAACACTAGATGACTGGTTATAAGTCTACATCAACACTAGAGGACTGGTTAGAAGTCTACATCAGCACTAGAGGAATGGTTACAAGTCTACATCAGCACTAGAGGACTGGTTAGAAGTCTATCTACATCAGCACTAGAGGACTGGTTAGAAGTCTAGCTACATCAGCACTAGAGGACTGGTTAGAAGTCTACATCAACACTAGAGGACTGGTTAGAAGTCTACATCAGCACTAGAGGACTGGTTAGAAGTCTAGCTACATCAGCACTAGAGGACTGGTTAGAAGTCTATCTACATCAACACTAGAGGACTGGTTAGAAGTCTACATCAACACTAGAGGAATGGTTACAAGTCTACATCAGCACTAGAGGACTGGTTAGAAGTCTATCTACATCAACACTAGAGGACTGGTTAGAAGTCTACATCAACACTAGAGGACTGGTTAGAAGTCTACATCAACACTAGAGGACTGGTTAGAAGTCTACATCAACACTAGAGGACTGGTTAGAAGTCTACATCAACACTAGAGGACTGGTTAGAAGTCTAGCTACATCAACACTAGAGGACTGGTTAGTAGTCTACATCAACACTAGAGGACTGGTTAGAAGTCTAGCTACATCAACACTCGAGGACTGGTTAGAAGTCTACATCAGCACTAGATGACTGGTTAGAAGTCTCCATCAACACTAGAGGACTGGTTAGAAGTCTACATCAGCACTAGAGGACTGGTTAGAAGTCTACATCAACACTAGATGACTGGTTAGAAGTCTACATCAACACTAGAGGACTGGTTAGAAGTCTACATCAACACTAGAGGACTGGTTAGAAGTCTACATCAACACTAGAGGACTGGTTAGAAGTCTACATCAACACTAGAGGACTGGTTAGAAGTCTAGCTACATCAGCACTAGAGGACTGGTTAGTAGTCTACATCAACACTAGAGGACTGGTTAGAAGTCTAGCTACATCAGCACTAGAGGACTGGTTAGAAGTCTACATCAGCACTAGAGGACTGGTTACAAGTCTACATCAGCACTAGAGGACTGGTTAGAAGTCTACATCAACACTCGAGGACTGGTTAGAAGTCTACATCAGCACTAGATGACTGGTTAGAAGTCTCCATCAGCACTAGAGGAATGGTTACAAGTCTACATCAGCACTAGAGGACTGGTTAGAAGTCTATCTACATCAGCACTAGAGGACTGGTTAGAAGTCTAGCTACATCAGCACTAGAGGACTGGTTAGAAGTCTACATCAACACTAGAGGACTGGTTAGAAGTCTACATCAGCACTAGAGGACTGGTTAGAAGTCTACATCAACACTAGAGGACTGGTTAGAAGTCTATCTACATCAGCACTAGAGGACTGGTTACAAGTCTACATCAACACTAGAGGACTGGTTAGAAGTCTACATAAGCACTAGAGGACTGGTTAGAAGTCTATCTACATCAGCACTAGAGGACTGGTTAAAAGTCTATCTACATCAGCACTAGAGGACTGGTTAGAAGTCTACATGAACACTAGAGGACTGGTTAAAAGTCTACATCAACACTAGAGGACTGGTTAAAAGTCTACATCAACACTAGAGGACTGGTTACAAGTCTACATCAACACTAGAGGACTGGTTAGAAGTCTACATCAGCACTAGAGGACTGGTTAGAAGTCTACATCAGCACTAGAGCACGTTAAAAGTCTAGCTACATCAGCACTAGAGCACGTTAAAAGTCTAGCTACATTAGCACTAGAGCATGTTCAAAGTCTAGCTACATTTGCACTAGAGCACGTTAAAAGTCTAGCTAAATTAGCACTAGAGCACGTTAAAAGTCTAGCTACATTAGCACTAGAGCACGTTAAAAGTCTAGCTACATTAGCACTAGAGCACGTTAAAAGTCTATCTACATCAACACTAGAGGACTGGTTTGAAGTCTACATCAACACTAGAGGACTGGTTAGAAGTCTACATCAACACTAGAGGACTGGTTAGAAGTCTACATCAACACTAGAGGACTGGTTAGAAGTCTACATAAACACTAGAGGACTGGTTAGAAGTCTACATCAACACTAGAGGACTGGTTAGAAGTCTACATCAACACTAGAGGACTGGTTAGAAGTCTATCTACATCAGCACTAGAGGACTGGTTAGAAGTCTAGCTACATCAGCACTAGAGGACTGGTTAGAAGTCTACATCAACACTAGAGGACTGGTTAGACGTCTACATCAACACTAGACGACTGGTTAAAAGTCTATCTACATCAACACTAGAGGACTGGTTTGAAGTCTACATCAACACTAGAGGACTGGTTAGAAGTCTACATCAACACTAGAGGACTGGTTAGAAGTCTACATCAACACTAGAGGACTGGTTAGAAGTCTACATCAGCACTAGATGACTGGTTAGAAGTCTCCATCAACACTAGAGGACTGGTTAGAAGTCTACATCAGCACTAGAGGACTGGTTAGAAGTCTACATCAACACTAGAGGACTGGTTAGAAGTCTACATCAGCACTAGAGGACTGGTTAGAAGTCTACATCAGCACTAGAGGACTCGTTACAAGTCTACATCAGCACTAGAGGACTGGTTAGAAGTCTAGCTACATCAGCACTAGAGGACTGGTTAGAAGTCTAGCTACATCAGCACTAGAGGACTGGTTAGAAGTCTACATCAGCACTAGAGGACTGGTTACAAGTCTACATCAGCACTAGAGGACTGGTTAGAAGTCTACATCAACACTCAAGGACTGGTTAGAAGTCTACATCAGCACTAGATGACTGGTTAGAAGTCTCCATCAACACTAGAGGACTGGTTAGAAGTCTACATCAGCACTAGAGGACTGGTTAGAAGTCTACATCAACACTAGATGACTGGTTAGAAGTCTACATCAACACTAGAGGACTGGTTAGAAGTCTACATCAGCACTAGAGGACTGGTTACAAGTCTACATCAGCACTAGAGGACTGGTTAGAAGTCTATCTACATCAGCACTAGAGGACTGGTTAGAAGTCTAGCTACATCAGCACTAGAGGACTGGTTAGAAGTCTACATCAACACTAGAGGACTGGTTAGAAGTCTACATCAGCACTAGAGGACTGGTTAGAAGTCTACATCAGCACTAGAGGACTGGTTAGAAGTCTAGCTACATCAGCACTAGAGGACTGGTTACAAGTCTACATCAACACTAGAGGACTGGTTAGAAGTCTACATAAGCACTAGAGGACTGGTTAGAAGTCTACATCAACACTAGAGGACTGGTTAGAAGTCTACATCAACACTAGAGGACTGGTTAGAAGTCTACATCAGCACTAGAGGACTGGTTAGACGTCTACATCAACACTAGACGACTGGTTAGAAGTCTATCTACATCAACACTAGAGGACTGGTTTGAAGTCTACATCAACACTAGAGGACTGGTTAGAAGTCTATCTACATCAGCACTAGAGGACTGGTTAGAAGTCTAGCTACATCAGCACTAGAGGACTGGTTAGAAGTCTACATCAACACTAGAGGACTGGTGAGAAGTATACATCAGCACTAGAGGACTGGTTAGAAGTCTACATCAACACTAGAGGACTGGTTAGACGTCTACATCAACACTAGACGACTGGTTAAAAGTCTATCTACATCAACACTAGAGGACTGGTTTGAAGTCTACATCAACACTAGAGGACTGGTTAGAAGTCTACATCAACACTAGAGGACTGGTTAGAAGTCTACATCAACACTAGAGGACTGGTTAGAAGTCTACATCAGCACTAGATGACTGGTTAGAAGTCTCCATCAACACTAGAGGACTGGTTAGAAGTCTACATCAGCACTAGAGGACTGGTTAGAAGTCTACATCAACACTAGAGGACTGGTTAGAAGTCTACATCAGCACTAGAGGACTGATTAGAAGTCTACATCAGCACTAGAGGACTCGTTACAAGTCTACATCAGCACTAGAGGACTGGTTAGAAGTCTAGCTACATCAGCACTAGAGGACTGGTTAGAAGTCTAGCTACATCAGCACTAGAGGACTGGTTAGAAGTCTACATCAGCACTAGAGGACTGGTTACAAGTCTACATCAGCACTAGAGGACTGGTTAGAAGTCTACATCAACACTCAAGGACTGGTTAGAAGTCTACATCAGCACTAGATGACTGGTTAGAAGTCTCCATCAACACTAGAGGACTGGTTAGAAGTCTACATCAGCACTAGAGGACTGGTTAGAAGTCTACATCAACACTAGATGACTGGTTAGAAGTCTACATCAACACTAGAGGACTGGTTAGAAGTCTACATCAGCACTAGAGGACTGGTTACAAGTCTACATCAGCACTAGAGGACTGGTTAGAAGTCTATCTACATCAGCACTAGAGGACTGGTTAGAAGTCTAGCTACATCAGCACTAGAGGACTGGTTAGAAGTCTACATAAGCACTAGAGGACTGGTTAGAAGTCTACATCAGCACTAGAGGACTGGTTAGAAGTCTACATCAGCACTAGAGGACTGGTTAGAAGTCTAAAACAGCACTATAGGACTGGTTAAAAGTCTATCTACATCAGCACTAGAGGACTGGTTAGAAGTCTACATCAGCACTAGAGGACTGGTTACAAGTCTACATCAACACTAGAGGACTGGTTAGAAGTCTACATCAGCACTAGAGGACTGGTTAGAAGTCTACATCAGCACTAGAGCACGTTAAAAGTCTAGCTACATCAGCACTAGAGCATGTTAAAAGTCTAGCTACATTTGCACTAGAGCACGTTAAAAGTCTAGCTAAATTAGCACTAGAGCATGTTAAAAGTCTAGCTACATCAGCACTAGAGCACGTTAAAAGTCTAGCTACATTTGCACTAGAGCACGTTAAAAGTCTAGCTAAATTAGCACTAGAGCACGTTAAAAGTCTAGCTACATTAGCACTAGAGCACTGGTTAAAAGTCTAGCTACATTAGCACTAGAGCACGTTAAAAGTCTAGCTACATTAGCTCTAGAGCACGTTAAAAGTCTAGCTACATTAGCACTAGAGCACGTTAAAAGTCTAGCTACATTAGCACTAGAGCACGTTAAAAGTCTAGCTACATTAGCACTAGAGGACTGGTTAGTAGTCTACATCAGCACTAGAGGACTGGTTAGAAGTCTAGCTACATCAGCACTAGATGACTGGTTAGTAGTCTACATCAACACTAGAGGACTGGTTAGAAGTCTAGCTACATCAGCACTAGAGGACTGGTTAGAAGTCTACATCAGCACTAGAGGACTGAGTACAAGTCTACATCAGCACTAGAGGACTGGTTAGAAGTCTACATCAACACTCGAGGACTGGTTAGAAGTCTACATCAGCACTAGATGACTGGTTAGAAGTCTCCATCAACACTAGAGGACTGGTTAGAAGTCTACATCAGCACTAGAGGACTGGTTAGAAGTCTACATCAACACTAGATGACTGGTTAGAAGTCTACATCAACACTAGAGGACTGGTTAGAAGTCTACATCAACACTAGAGGACTGGTTAGAAGTCTACATCAACACTAGAGGACTGGTTAGAAGTCTACATCAACACTAGAGGACTGGTTAGAAGTCTACATCAACACTAGAGGACTGGTTAGAAGTCTAGCTACATCAGCACTAGAGGACTGGTTAGAAGTCTACATCAGCACTAGAGGACTGGTTACAAGTCTACATCAGCACTAGAGGACTGGTTAGAAGTCTATCTACATCAGCACTAGAGGACTGGTTAGAAGTCTAGCTACATCAGCACTAGAGGACTGGTTAGAAGTCTACATCAACACTAGAGGACTGGTTAGAAGTCTACATCAGCACTAGAGGACTGGTTAGAAGTCTACATCAGCACTAGAGGACTGGTTAGAAGTCTAGCTACATCAGCACTAGAGGACTGGTTAGAAGTCTAGCTACATCAGCACTAGAGGACTGGTTAGAAGTCTACATCAACACTAGAGGACTGGTTAGAAGTCTACATCAGCACTAGAGGACTGGTTAGAAGTCTACATCAGCACTAGAGGACTGGTTAGAAGTCTAGCTACATCAGCACTAGAGGACTGGTTACAAGTCTACATCAACACTAGAGGACTGGTTAGAAGTCTACATAAGCACTAGAGGACTGGTTAGAAGTCTACATCAGCACTAGAGGACTGGTTAGAAGTCTACATCAGCACTAGAGGACTGGTTAGAAGTCTAAAACAGCACTAGAGGACTGGTTACAAGTCTACATCAACACTAGAGGACTGGTTAGAAGTCTACATCAGCACTAGAGGACTGGTTAGAAGTCTACATCAGCACTAGAGCACGTTAAAAGTCTAGCTACATCAGCACTAGAGCATGTTAAAAGTCTAGCTACATTTGCACTAGAGCACGTTAAACGTCTAGCTAAATTAGCACTAGAGCACGTTAAAAGTCTAGCTACATTAGCACTAGGGCACGTTAAAAGTCTAGCTACGTCAGCACTAGAGCACGTTAAAAGTCTAGCTACATTTGCACTAGAGCACGTTAAAAGTCTAGCTACATTAGCTCTAGAGGACGTTAAAAGTCTAGCTACATTAGCACTAGAGCACGTTAAAAGTCTAGCTACATTAGCACTAGAGCACGTTAAAAGTCTAGCTACATTAGCTCTAGAGGACGTTAAAAGTCTAGCTACATTAGCACTAGAGCACGTTAAAAGTCTAGCTACATTAGCACTAGAGCACGTTAAAAGTCTAGCTACATTAGCACTAGAGCACGTTAAAAGTCTAGCTACATTAGAACTAGAGCACGTTAAAAGTCTAGCTACATTAGCACTAGAACACGTTAAAAGTCTAGCTACATTAGCACTAGAGCACGTTAAAAGTCTAGCTACATTAGCACTAGAGCACGTTAAAAGTCTAGCTACATTAGTACTAGAGCACGTTAAAAGTCTAGCTACATTAGCACTAGAGCACGTTAAAAGTCTAGCTACATTAGCACTAGAGCACGTTAAAAGTCTAGCTACATTAGCACAAGAGCACGTTAAAAGTCTAGCTACATTAGCACTAGAGCACTGGTTAGAAGTCTAGCTACATTAACACTAGAGCACGTTAAAAGTCTAGCTACATTAGCACTAGAGCACGTTAAAAGTCTAGCTACATTAGCACAAGAGCACGTTAAAAGTCTAGCTACATTAGCACTAGAGCACGTTAAAAGTCTAGCTACATTAGCACTAGAGCACGTTAAAAGTCTAGCTACATTAGCTCTAGAGCACGTTAAAAGTCTAGCTACATTAGCACTAGAGCACGTTAAAAGTCTAGCTACATTAGCACTAGAGCACGTTAAAAGTCTAGCTACATTAGCACTAGAGCACGTTAAAAGTCTAGCTACATTAGCACTAGAGCACGTTAAAAGTCTAGCTACATTAGTACTAGAGCACGTTAAAAGTCTAGCTACATTAGCACTAGAGCACGTTAAAAGTCTAGCTACATTAGCACTAGAGCACGTTAAAAGTCTAGCTACATTAGCACTAGAGCACGTTAAAAGTCTAGCTACATTAGCACTAGAGCACGTTAAAAGTCTAGCTACATTAGCACTAGAGCACGTTAAAAGTCTAGCTACATTAGCACTAGAGCACGTTAAAAGTCTAGCTACATTAGTACTAGAGCACGTTAAAAGTCTAGCTACATTAGCACTAGAGCACGTTAAAAGTCTAGCTACATTAGCACTAGAACACGTTAAAAGTCTAGCTACATTAGCACTAGAGCACGTTAAAAGTCTAGCTACATTAGCACTAGAGCACGTTAAAAGTCTAGCTACATTAGTACTAGAGCACGTTAAAAGTCTAGCTACATTAGCACTAGAGCACGTTAAAAGTCTAGCTACATTAGCACTAGAGCACGTTAAAAGTCTAGCTACATTAGCACAAGAGCACGTTAAAAGTCTAGCTACATTAGCACTAGAGCACTGGTTAGAAGTCTAGCTACATTAACACTAGAGCACGTTAAAAGTCTAGCTACATTAGCACAAGAGCACGTTAAAAGTCTAGCTACATTAGCACTAGAGCACGTTAAAAGTCTAGCTACATTAGCACTAGAGCACGTTAAAAGTCTAGCTACATTAGCACTAGAGCACGTTAAAAGTCTAGCTACATTAGCACTAGAGCACGTTAAAAGTCTAGCTACATTAGCACAAGAGCACGTTAAAAGTCTAGCTACATTAGCACTAGAGCACGTTAAAAGTCTAGCTACATTAGCACTAGAGCACGTTAAAAGTCTAGCTACATTAGCTCTAGAGCACGTTAAAAGTCTAGCTACATTAGCACTAGAGCACGTTAAAAGTCTAGCTACATTAGCACTAGAGCACGTTAAAAGTCTAGCTACATTAGCACTAGAGCACGTTAAAAGTCTAGCTACATTAGCTCTAGAGCACGTTAAAAGTCTAGCTACATTAGCACTAGAGCACGTTAAAAGTCTAGCTACATTAGCACTAGAGCACGTTAAAAGTCTAGCTACATTAGCACTAGAGCACGTTAAAAGTCTAGCTACATTAGCACTAGAGCACGGTCTAGCTACATTAGCACTAGAGCACGTTAAAAGTCTAGCTACATTAGCACTAGAGCACGTTAAAAGTCTAGCTACATTAGCACTAGAGCACGTTAAAAGTCTAGCTACATTAGCACTAGAGCACTGGTTAGAAGTCTAGCTACAGTGGGCTCCAACATTTCTGGCACCTCTGACTGGCAATGCACAAACAATGTTTAAACAAATATAAACAATATCATTATAGAGATAAACTCAAAATACCAACATGTGAGAAATACTGTACTTCATTAATGTTTCAATGGAACCAACAAAAATAATTGATTCCTTTAATTAAAAATCAATGTCCTCCAAATCAAGGTTTCACAATTAATGGCACCCTTAAATATTATTGTAAATAACATCTACCAAAATTAAACCACAAATTAAATTCCACTTATTTAAGTTTATCTAAGTCTTAAGGAACTGTATTGAGCCATTACATAACTTCCTGGTTCACTAGGGTATAAAAATGAGGTAACACACATGCAATATCCCGCTGTCATTCAACACCATGAAGAAAACAAAAGAACTGGCAGTTCACAAAGAGACAGATGGTCATAGACCTTCATAAATCTGGTAATGGCTACAAGAAGATCCACAAACGGTTGAATATACCACTGAGCACTGTCAGGGAAATGATTAAACAATTCAAAAGATAGTTAAAAACCTCATGGGTAGAGGACGCAAATGCATTTAGACCCCCAGGATAGGGAGGAGGATGGTGAGAGAAGCAACAAAATCCCCAAGAACCACTGTGAAAAAATTGCAGGCCTTGGTGGCGTCTCAGGTTTCAAAAACAACCATCAGACTCCACCTCCACAGGCTCTTTGGAAGGGTTGCCAGAAGAAAGCCCTTTCTGACCCCAAGACACAGACACAAGCGCTTGGAGTTTACCAAACGTAATTTAAATTATGACTGGAAGAAGGTGCTCTGGTCCGACATTGAAAGTTCAGATACAGCATCGGCATGTTTGGCGTCGAAACAGAGGAGGAAATATGAGGAAATTTGGAGGGGCTCTTTGCAACCTTCTCCTCCCTCCTGAATCCTCCTCCCCCTCCCCCCCCCTCCTCCCTCTCTGCAGATGACTTCGTCAACCATTTTGAAAAGAAGGTCGACGACATCCGATCCTCGTTTGCTAAGTCAAACGACACCGCTGGTTCTGCTCACACTGCCCTACCCTGTGCTCTGACCTCTTTCTCCCCTCTCTCTCCAGATGAAATCTCGCGTCTTGTGACGGCCGGCCGCCCAACAACCTGCCCGCTTGACCCTATCCCCTCCTCTCTTCTCCAGACCATTTCCGGAGACCTTCTCCCTTACCTCACCTCGCTCATCAACTCATCCCTGACCGCTGGCTACGTCCCTTCCGTCTTCAAGAGAGCGAGAGTTGCACCCCTTCTGAAAAAACCTACACTCGATCCCTCCGATGTCAACAACTACAGACCAGTATCCCTTCTTTCTTTTCTCTCCAAAACTCTTGAACGTGCCGTCCTTGGCCAGCTCTCCCGCTATCTCTCTCAGAATGACCTTCTTGATCCAAATCAGTCAGGTTTCAAGACTAGTCATTCAACTGAGACTGCTCTTCTCTGTATCACGGAGGCGCTCCGCACTGCTAAAGCTAACTCTCTCTCCTCTGCTCTCATCCTTCTAGACCTATCGGCTGCCTTCGATACTGTGAACCATCAGATCCTCCTCTCCACCCTCTCCGAGTTGGGCATCTCCGGCGCGGCCCACGCTTGATTGCGTCCTACCTGACAGGTCGCTCCTACCAGGTGGCGTGGCGAGAACTCCGTCTCCACACCACGTGCTCTCACCACTGGTGTCCCCCAGGGCTCTGTTCTAGGCCCTCTCCTATTCTCGCTATACACCAAGTCACTTGGCTCTGTCATAACCTCACATGGTCTCTCCTATCATTGCTATGCAGACGACACACAATTAATCTTCTCCTTTCCCCCTTCTGATGACCAGGTGGCGAATCGCATCTCTGCATGTCTGGCAGACATATCCGTGTGGATGACGGATCACCACCTCAAGCTGAACCTCGGCAAGACGGAGCTGCTCTTCCTCCCGGGGAAGGACTGCCCGTTCCATGATCTCGCCATCACGGTTGACAACTCCATTGTGTCCTCCTCCCAGAGCGCTAAGAACCTTGGCGTGATCCTGGACAACACCCTGTCGTTCTCAACTAACATCAAGGCGGTGGCCCGTTCCTGTAGGTTCATGCTCTACAACATCCGCAGAGTACGACCCTGCCTCACACAGGAAGCGGCGCAGGTCCTAATCCAGGCACTTGTCATCTCCCGTCTGGATTACTGCAACTCGCTGTTGGCTGGGCTCCCTGCCTGTGCCATTAAACCCCTACAACTCATCCAGAACGCCGCAGCCCGTCTGGTGTTCAACCTTCCCAAGTTCTCTCACGTCACCCCGCTCCTCCGCTCCCTCCACTGGCTTCCAGTTGAAGCTCGCATCCGCTACAAGACCATGGTGCTTGCCTACGGAGCTGTGAGGGGAACGGCACCTCAGTACCTCCAGGCTCTGATCAGGCCCTACACCCAAACAAGGGCATTGCGTTCATCCACCTCTGGCCTGCTCGCCTCCCTACCACTGAGGAAGTACAGTTCCCGCTCAGCCCAGTCAAAACTGTTCGCTGCTCTGGCCCCCCAATGGTGGAACAAACTCCCTCACGACGCCAGGACAGCGGAGTCAATCACCACCTTCCGGAGACACCTGAAACCCCACCTCTTTAAGGAATACCTAGGATAGGATAAAGTAATCCCTCTCACCCCCCCTCCCCCTGAAAAGATTTAGATGCACTACTGTTCCACTGGAGGTCATAAGGTGAATGCACCAATTTGTAAGTCGCTCTGGATAAGAGCGTCTGCTAAATGACTTAAATGTAAATGTAAAAATGTAAATGAGGGGGGTCAGTGATGTTTTGGGGCTGTTTTAATTCCAGAGGTCCAGGGGCACTGGTTAAGATTGATGGCATAATGAATTCTACCAAGTACCAGACAATTTTGGCTGATAATCTGGTTGCCTCTGCCAGAAGGCTGGGACTTGGCCGTAGGACTTTCCAACAATACAATGACCCAAAACATACCTCAAGATCCACACAGAAATGGTTCTGTAACAACAAAATCAATGTTCTGCCATCTCAGTGGCCGGACCTCAATCCAATAGAAAACCTGTGGGCTGAGTTGAAGAGGACAGTTGATAAGCTCAAACCCAAGAATGTGAAGGATCTTGAAAGGATCTGCATAGAGGAATGGTCCATAATCCCTCCAAATGTGTTCCATAACCTTGTCAAACATTACAGGAAAATACTCCATGCTGTTATCCTTGCCAGAGGTGGTGGCACTAAGTACTAAATGAGGAGAGCCAATAATTATGAAACCTTGATTTTGGTTAAAATTTGTATTAAATAATTGAATGATTTTGGTTGGTTCCATTGAAACATTAATGCAGTACAATATTTCTCACATGTTAGTATTTTGAGTTTCTCTTTATAACTATATAGTTTATATTTTTAAGTATTGTTTGTGCATTGCCAGTCGGGGGTGCCAGTCATTTTGGAGCCCACTGTACATTAGCACTAGTTCAAATTCTAGCTACATCAGCACTAGAGCACTAGTTCAAATTCTAGCTACATCAGCACTAGAGCACTAGTTCAAATTCTAGCTACATCAGCACTAGAGCACTAGTTCAAATTCTAGCTACATCAGCACTAGAGCACTAGTTCAAATTCTAGCTACATCAGCACTAGAGCACTAGTTACAATTCTAGCTACATCAGCACTAGAGCACTAGTTACAATTCTAGCTACATTAGCACTAGAGGACTAGTTACAATTCTAGCTACATCAGCACTAGAAGACTAGTTAAAAGTCTATCTACATCAGCACTAGATGATTGGTTAAAAGTATATCTACATCAGCACTAGAGGACTGGTTAGAAGTCTACATCAACACTAGAGGACTGGTTAAAAGTCTAGCTACATCAGCACTAGAGGACTAGTTACAATTCTAGCTACATCAGCACTAGAGCACTAGTTACAATTCTAGCTACATCAGCACTAGAGGACTAGTTACAATTCTAGCTACATCAGCACTAGAGCACTAGTTACAATTCTAGCTACATCAGCACTAGAGGACTAGTTACAATTCTAGCTACATCAGCACTAGAGGACTGGTTAGAAGTCTACATCAACACTAGAGGACTGGTTAGAAGTCTACATCAACACTAGAGGACTAGTTAAAAGTCTATCTAAAACAGCACTAGAGGACTGGTTAGAAGTCTACATCAGCACTAGAGGACTGTTTAAAAGTCTACATCAACACTACAGGACTGGTTAAAAGTCTATCTACATCAGCACTAGAGGACTGGTTAGAAGTCTACATCAACACTAGAGGACTAGTTAAAAGTCTATCTACATCAGCACTAGAGGACTAGTTAAAAGTCTAGCTACATCAACACTAGAGGACTAGTTAAAAGTATATCTACATCAGTACTAGAGGACTGGTTAGAAGTCTATCTACATCAGCACTAGAGGACTTCTTAAAAGTCTATCTACATCAGCACTAGAGGACTAGTTAAAAGTCTATCTACATCAGCACTAGAGGACTAGTTAAAAGTCTATCTACATCAGCACTAGAGGACTAGTTAAAAGTCTATCTACATCAGCACTAGAGGACTTGTTAAAAGTCTATCTTATAGTAAGGACATAAAACTTCTATAGCAGAATAGCTGTCAACTCACCTCAGCTCCTACTTGATTTATAAATATCATATTTTCTAAGGGCAACGTTTTCTGAAACTCGGTCCTCGGGACCCCAAGAGGAGCAAGTTTAGTTTTTTTGCCCTTAGTACTACACAGCTGATTTATATAAATCAACCAATCATCAAGCTTTACTTATTTTTAATCAGCTGTGTACTACTAAGGGCAAAACCCAAAACAGGCACCTCTTGGGGTCCCGAGGACCGAGTTTGGGAAATGCTGTTCTAGGGGATAGATAGGCCTTCATTACTCAAGACGCTGTGTAAGATAGAGCACCACTATACCATCGGTTACAGTAATCGTCTATTTTACAATGAGGCTATGAAATCCTGCTAATAGCAAAGACATTCAACCTCCTTACAGCTAATAGCTAGCATTAGCAACTCCGCAGTGTAACCAATAGGTCCAGAAGCTAGCTAATAGCTAATAGCTAGCAACTGACTAACTCCTATTTGTTAGGGTTAGGGTTAAGCCAGGAGCTAGACCACACTACGAATAGCATTAACTAATATCCACCCTTGTTTTCCCTGTGTAATCCAGTATGTAGTAACTGGATAACAGGTTTGAGGGTGAGACTAGAGAACACTTTCATCTCTTCTCACAGTCTCTGTCTGGCCAGGAAGACTAGTGAACACTTTCATCTCTTCTCACAGTCTCTGTCTGGCCAGGAAGACTAGTGAACACTTCAGTCTCTTCCCAGTCTCTGTCTGGCCAGGAAGACTAGTGAACACTTCAGTCTCTTCCCAGTCTCTGTCTGGCCAGGAAGACTAGTGAACCCTTTAATCTCTTTCCACAACTAAACATAGTGATTATGTTGTGGAGACCTAGACTAGACATAGTGGATATGTTGTGGAGACCTAGACTAGACTAGACATAGTGGTTATGTTGTGGAGACCTAGAATAAACATAGTGGTTATGTTGTGGAGACCTAGACTAGACTAAACATAGTGGTTATGTTGTGGAGACCTAGACTAGACTAGACATAGTGGTTATGTTGTGGAGACCTAGACTAGACTAGACATAGTGGTTATGTTGTGGAGACCTAGACTAGACTAGACATAGTGGTTATGTTGTGGAGACCTAGACTAGACTAAACATAGTGGTTATGTTGTGGAGACCTAGACTAGACTAGACATAGTGGTTATGTTGTGGAGACCTAGACTAGACTAGACATAGTGGTTATGTTGTGGAGACCTAGACTAGACAGTGTTTATGTTGTGGAGACCTAGAATAAACATAGTGGTTATGTTGTGGAGACCTAGACTGGACATAGTGGTTATGTTGTGGAGACCTAGACTGGACATAGTGTTTATGTTGTGGAGACCTAGACTAGACATAGTGGTTATGTTGTGGAGACCTAGACTAGACATAGTGGTTATGTTGTGGAGACCTAGACTAGACATAGTGGTTATGTTGTGGAGACCTAGACTAGACATAGTGGTTACGTTGTGGAGACCTAGACTAGACTAGACATAGTGTTTATGTTGTGGAGACCTAGACTAGACTAGACATAGTGGTTATGTTGTGGAGACCTAGACTAGACTAGACATAGTGGTTATGTTGTGGAGACCTAGACTAGACATAGTGGTTATGTTGTGGAGACCTAGACTAGACATAGTGGTTATGTTGTGGAGACCTAGACTAGACTAGACATAGTGGTTATGTTGTGGAGACCTAGACTAGACTAGACATAGTGGTTATGTTGTGGAGACCTAGACTAGACTAGACATAGTGGTTATGTTGTGGAGACCTAGACTAGACATAGTGGTTATGTTGTGGAGACCTAGACTAGACTAGACATAGTGGTTACGTTGTGGAGACCTAGATTAGACTAGACATAGTGGTTACGTTGTGGAGACCTAGACTAGACATAGTGGTTATGTTGTGGAGACCTAGACTAGACTAGACATAGTGGTTATGTTGTGGAGACCTAGACTAGACTAGACATAGTGGTTACGTTGTGGAGACCTAGACTAGACTAGACATAGTGGTTACGTTGTGGAGACCTAGACTAGACTAGACATAGTGGTTATGTTGTGGAGACCTAGACTAGACATAGTGTTTATGTTGTGGAGACCTAGACTAGACATAGTGGTTATGTTGTGGAGACCTAGACTAGACATAGTGGTTATGTTGTGGAGACCTAGACTAGACATAGTGGTTATGTTGTGGAGACCTAGACTAGACATAGTGGTTATGTTGTGGAGACCTAGACTAGACTAGACATAGTGGTTATGTTGTGGAGACCTAGACTAGACATAGTGGTTATGTTGTGGAGACCTAGACTAGACTAGACATAGTGGTTATGTTGTGGAGACCTAGACTAGACTAGACATAGTGGTTATGTTGTGGAGACCCAGACTAGACATAGTGGTTATGTTGTGGAGACCTAGACTAGACATAGTGGTTATGTTGTGGAGACCTAGACTAGACATAGTGGTTATGTTGTGGAGACCTAGACTAGACATAGTGGTTATGTTGTGGAGATCTAGACTAGACTAGACATAGTGGTTATGTTGTGGAGACCTAGACTAGACTAGACATAGTGGTTATGTTGTGGAGACCTAGACTAGACTAGACATAGTGGTTATGTTGTGGAGACATAGACTAGACATAGTGGTTATGTTGTGGAGACCTAGACTAGACATAGTGGTTATGTTGTGGAGACCTAGACTAGACATAGTGGTTATGTTGTGGAGACCTAGACTAGACATAGTGGTTATGTTGTGGAGACCTAGACTGGACATAGTGGTTATGTTGTGGAGACCTAGACTAGACTAGACATAGTGGTTATGTTGTGGAGACCTAGACTAGACATAGTGGTTATGTTGTGGAGACCTAGACTAGACTAGACATAGTGGTTATGTTGTGGAGACCTAGACTAGACTAAACGTAGTGGATATGTTGTGGAGACCCCAGACTAAACATAGTGGTTACGTTGTGGAGACCTAGACTAGACTAGCACTTCCGGGTTGGAGCGAGCGGTCGCATCTGCACTCGGTCCGCAGGTAGTATTACATTTCATTACATTTCATTACATTTCATTATAGTACAACGGTTTGATTTGTCTAATCTTAGCAATTTCTTCTTAGCTAGCTACACAGCCGTCTTTGTATCATAGATAATTGCGTAATTATCGTATTTCGTCGTCCTAACGCAGTCTACACTGCCCTGCAGCTAGCCAGCTAGCTAACGTCCACCGTTAGCTAGTCCACCGTCTACCGATTAGCAGCACAACTATTACACTCAACTGAACGACTTGATTAGTGTAGTGTTAGCTAGCTACATAGTTGTCTTTGCTGTCTTCGTACCCAAGATAATTGTGTAGTTTAGAGTGTGTAGTTTTATGTCGTCCTTAACATAGGAGACTCTGCTAGCTAGCCAACAGCTAGCCAACGTCTACCGAACAGAACTTCTGCACTCAACAATCCGGTCGCATTTCGCTTCGCTCCACAGGTAGTATCACATTTTTCATTTCATTTCATTACAGTACAACGGCTTGATTTGTTTGATCGTAGCTAGCTACATAGCTAGCTACATAGCCGTCTTTGTATCAAAGATAATTGTGTAGTCTAGAGCGATTTCCTAGGTTAGTTAGCCAGCTATTGTCGTTCTTTTAACGCAACGTAACGTAATCAACACTGCTAGCTAGCCAGCTAGCCCCGAATAGCAGCACAGTAGAAACTATTACACTCAACGGAACGACTTGATTAGTGTAGTGTCAACAACGCAGCCAATGCCAACTAGCCTACTTAGTCAACAACGCAGCCTCTGCCAGCTAGGCCACTTCAGCAGTACTGTATCATTTTAATCATTTTAGTCAATAAGATTCTTGCTACGTAAGCTTAACTCTCTGAACACTCGTGACGTGTAGTCCACTTGTCATTCCAATCTCCTTTGCATTAGCGTAGCCTCTTGTGTAGCCTGTCAACTATGTGTCTGTCTATCCCTGTTCTCTCCTCTCTGCACAGACCATACAAACGCTCCACACCGCGTGGCCGCGGCCACCCTAATCTGGTGGTCCCAGCGCGCACGACCCACGTGGAGTTCCAGGTCTCCGGTAGCCTCTGGAACTGCCGATCTGCGGCCAACAAGGCAGAGTTCATCTCCGCCTATGTCTCCCTCCAGTCCCTCGACTTCTTGGCACTGACGGAAACATGGATCACCACAGACAACACTGCTACTCCTACTGCTCTCTCTTCGTCTGCCCACGTGTTCTCGCACACCCGAGAGCTTCTGGTCAGCGGGGTGGTGGCACCGGGATCCTCATCTCTCCCAAGTGGTCATTCTCTCTTTCTCCCCTTACCCATCTGTCTATCGCCTCCTTTGAATTCCATGCTGTCACAGTTACCAGCCCTTTCAAGCTTAACATCCTTATCATTTATCGCCCTCCAGGTTCCCTCGGAGAGTTCATCAATGAGCTTGATGCCTTGATAAGCTCCTTTCCTGAGGACGGCTCACCTCTCACAGTTCTGGGCGACTTTAACCTCCCCACGCCTACCTTTGACTCATTCCTCTCTGCCTCCTTCTTTCCACTCCTCTCCTCTTTTGACCTCACCCTCTCACCTTCCCCCTACTCACAAGGCAGGAAATACGCTCGACCTCATCTTTACTAGATGCTGTTCTTCCACTAACCTCGTTGCAACTCCCCTCCAAGTCTCCGACCACTACCTTGTATCCTTTTCCCTCTCGCTCTCATCCAACACTTCCCACACTGCCCCTACTCGGATGGTATCGCGCCGTCCCAACCTTCGCTCTCTCTCCCCCGCTACTCTCTCCTCTTCCATCCTATCATCTCTTCCCTCTGCTCAAACCTTCTCCAACCTATCTCCTGATTCTGCCTCCTCAACCCTCCTCTCCTCCCTTTCTGCATCCTTTGACTCTCTATGTCCCCTATCCTCCAGGCCGGCTCGGTCCTCCCCTCCCGCTCCGTGGCTCGACGACTCATTGCGAGCTCACAGAACAGGGCTCCGGGCAGCCGAGCGGAAATGGAGGAAAACTCGCCTCCCTGCGGACCTGACATCCTTTCACTCCCTCCTCTCTACATTTTCCTCTTCTCTCTCTGCTGCTAAAGCCACTTTCTACCACTCTAAATTCCAAGCATCTGCCTCTAACCCTAGGAAGCTCTTTGCAACCTTCTCCTCCCTCCTGAATCCTCCTCCCCCTCCCTCCTCCCTCTCTGCAGATGACTTCGTCAACCATTTTGAAAAGAAGGTCGACGACATCCGATCCTCGTTTGCTAAGTCAAACGACACCGCTGGTTCTGCTCACACTGCCCTACCCTGTGCTCTGACCTCTTTCTCCCCTCTCTCTCCAGATGAAATCTCGCGTCTTGTGACGGCCGGCCGCCCTACAACCTGCCCGCTTGACCCTATCCCCTCCTCTCTTCTCCAGACCATTTCCGGAGACCTCCTCCCTTACCTCACCTCGCTCATCAACTCATCCCTGACCGCTGGCTACGTCCCTTCCGTCTTCAAGAGAGCGAGAGTTGCACCCCTTCTGAAAAAACCTACACTCGATCCCTCCGATGTCAACAACTACAGACCAGTATCCCTTCTTTCTTTTCTCTCCAAAACTCTTGAACGTGCCGTCCTTGGCCAGCTCTCCCGCTATCTCTCTCAGAATGACCTTCTTGATCCAAATCAGTCAGGTTTCAAGACTAGTCATTCAACTGAGACTGCTCTTCTCTGTATCACGGAGCGCTCCGCACTGCTAAAGCTAACTCTCTCTCCTCTGCTCTCATCCTTCTAGACCTATCGGCTGCCTTCGATACTGTGAACCATCAGATCCTCCTCTCCACCCTCTCCGAGTTGGGCATCTCCGGCGCGGCCCACGCTTGGATTGCGTCCTACCTGACAGGTCGCTCCTACCAGGTGGCGTGGCGAGAATCCGTCTCCACACCACGTGCTCTCACCACTGGTGTCCCCCAGGGCTCTGTTCTAGGCCCTCTCCTATTCTCGCTATACACCAAGTCACTTGGCTCTGTCATAACCTCACATGGTCTCTCCTATCATTGCTATGCAGACGACACACAATTAATCTTCTCCTTTCCCCCTTCTGATGACCAGGTGGCGAATCGCATCTCTGCATGTCTGGCAGACATATCCGTGTGGATGACGGATCACCACCTCAAGCTGAACCTCGGCAAGACGGAGCTGCTCTTCCTCCCGGGGAAGGACTGCCCGTTCCATGATCTCGCCATCACGGTTGACAACTCCATTGTGTCCTCCTCCCAGAGCGCTACGAACCTTGGCGTGATCCTGGACAACACCCTGTCGTTCTCAACTAACATCAAGGCGGTGGCCCGTTCCTGTAGGTTCATGCTCTACAACATCCGCAGAGTACGACCCTGCCTCACACAGGAAGCGGCGCAGGTCCTAATCCAGGCACTTGTCATCTCCCGTCTGGATTACTGCAACTCGCTGTTGGCTGGGCTCCCTGCCTGTGCCATTAAACCCCTACAACTCATCCAGAACGCCGCAGCCCGTCTGGTGTTCAACCTTCCCAAGTTCTCTCCACGTCACCCCGCTCCTCCGCTCCCTCCACTGGCTTCCAGTTGAAGCTCGCATCCGCTACAAGACCATGGTGCTTGCCTACGGAGCTGTGAGGGGAACGGCACCTCAGTACCTCCAGGCTCTGATCAGGCCCTACACCCAAACAAGGGCACTGCGTTCATCCACCTCTGGCCTGCTCGCCTCCCTACCACTGAGGAAGTACAGTTCCCGCTCAGCCCAGTCAAAACTGTTCGCTGCTCTGGCCCCCCAATGGTGGAACAAACTCCCTCACGACGCCAGGACAGCGGAGTCAATCACCACCTTCCGGAGACACCTGAAACCCCACCTCTTTAAGGAATACCTAGGATAGGATAAAGTAATCCCTCTCACCCCCCCTCCCCCTGAAAAGATTTAGATGCACTACTGTTCCACTGGAGGTCATAAGGTGAATGCACCAATTTGTAAGTCGCTCTGGATAAGAGCGTCTGCTAAATGACTTAAATGTAAATGTAAATGTAGACATAGTGGTTATGTTGTGGAGACCTAGACTAGACATAGTGGTTATGTTGTGGAGACCTAGACTAGACTAGACATAGTGGTTATGTTGTGGAGACCTAGACTAGACATAGTGTTTATGTTGTGGAGACCTAGACTAGACTAGACATAGTGGTTATGTTGTGGAGACCTAGACTAGACTAGACATAGTGGTTATGTTGTGGAGACCTAGACTAGACATAGTGGTTATGTTGTGGAGACCCAGACTAGACATAGTGGTTATGTTGTGGAGACCTAGACTAGACATAGTGGTTATGTTGTGGAGACCTAGACTAGACTAGACATAGTGGTTATGTTGTGGAGACCTAGACTAGACATAGTGGTTATGTTGTGGAGACCTAGACTAGACATAGTGTTTATGTTGTGGAGATCTAGACTAGACTAGACATAGTGGTTATGTTGTGGAGACCTAGACTAAACATAGTGGTTATGTTGTGGAGACCTAGACTAGACATAGTGGTTATGTTGTGGAGACCTAGACTAGACTAGACATAGTGGTTATGTTGTGGAGACCTAGACTAGACATATTGGTTATGTTGTGGAGACCTAGACTAGACTAGACATAGTGGTTATGTTGTGGAGACCTAGACTAGACATAGTGGTTATGTTGTGGAGATCTAGACTAGACTAGACATAGTGGTTATGTTGTGGAGACCTAGACTAGACATAGTGGTTATGTTGTGGAGACCTAGACTAGACTAGACATAGTGGTTATGTTGTGGAGACCTAGACTAGACTAGACATAGTGGTTATGTTGTGGAGATCTAGACTAAACATAGTGGTTATGTTGTGGAGACCTAGACTAGACTAGACATAGTGGTTATGTTGTGGAGACCTAGACTAGACATAGTGGTTATGTTGTGGAGACCTAGACTAGACTAGACATAGTGGTTATGTTGTGGAGACCTAGACTAGACATAGTGGTTATGTTGTGGAGACCTAGACTAGACATAGTGGTTATGTTGTGGAGACCTAGACTAGACATAGTGGTTACGTTGTGGAGACCTAGACTAGACTAGACATAGTGGTTATGTTGTGGAGACCTAGACTAGACTAAACGTAGTGGATATGTTGTGGAGACCTAGACTAGACT